>NC_079166.1:26286630-26346943 GCF_947568905.1 Ostrea edulis
TTTGGACTGTAGTAGTATAGAATATTAAATTTTTAAATCGAGGTAAGCAACTGACAAACAAGTTGATGGTACAGGGATTTCAACAGTCTCGATTGAAGTCAGCATTTTGCAAATTCTATGGTCGTTATAACGATCTAGTTCGTCAATACAACCTCGCATTGAGTCAAATGCTGTCTGACGTGTTTCATACCGATTGTTAAGCCGTTCTTGGCACACTGATTTTGACTGCGGATAACTCCGTTTATCTGATCAGGATATGGGGCTCACGGCGGGTGTGACCGGTCAACAGGGGATGCTTACTCCTCCTAGGCACCTGATTCCACCTCTGGTGTGTCCAGGGGTCCGTGTTTGCCCAACTATCTATTTTGTATTGCTTGTAGGAGTTATGAGATTGATCACTGTTCGTTATCTTCACCTTATATTTGATACACTCGTAACATGTCACCGTATACATTGTATCTAATATTCAGAAAAAAAAGAAGACCGTTTAATTTTCATGATTTGAAAAATTATCTTGAGACTACATGTATAATGTATTGACACATGAAATGTATTAGGCTTGTCACTAGTACTGGGTAATCCTTCAGGCATTTAAATGGCAAATACGCAATGAGTATAAATATGAATGAAGGTTATAAGTTCTACGTCACGAGTGCTGGCACGGAGCTCTGATTAGGGAAAATTCCCGTTTTGGTGCAACATCCTCTTTATAGATAAGCGTTATTAGGTATTGCAGATTATAAATTGTTAAAATCATGGCCCCCGGGGGTTGGATGGGGCCACAATAGGGGATCAAAGTTTTACATACAAATATATAGGGACAATCTTTAAAAATCTTCTCAAGAACCACTGAGCCAGAAAAGCTGATATTTACATGAAAGCTTCCTGATATAGTGCAGATTCAGGTTTGTTAAAATCCTGTCCCCCGTGGGTCGGATGGGGCCATAATAGGGGATCAAACTTTTACATACAAATATATGGAGAAAATCTTTAAAAATCTTCTGTTCAAGAACCACTGAGCCAGAAAAGCTGATATTTACATGAAAGCTTTCTGACATAATACAGATTGAAGTTTGTTAAAATCCTGGCCCCTGGGGGTCGGATGGGGCCACAATAGGTGATCAAAGTTTTACATACAAATATATAGGGAAAATCTTTAAAAATCTTCTTCCCAAGAACTACTGAGCCAGAAAATCTGATATTTACATGAAAGCTTCCTAACATAGTGCAGAGTTAAGTTTGTTCAAATCATTGCCCCCTGGAGTAGGCTGGGGCCACAATAGGAGATCAAAGTTTTACATACAAATATATAGGAAAAATCTTTTAAAATCTTCTTCTCAAGAACCATTGGACCAAAGAAGTTCACATTTTCATGAAAGCTTTTTGACATAGTGTAGATTCAAGTTTACAAAAACCATGACCTCCAGGGGTATGTTGGGGCCATAATAGGGACTACAGTTTTACATGCAAATATATATGGAAAGTCTTCTGATATGGACCAAGGTGACTCAGGTGAGCGATGTGGCCCATAGGCCTCTTGTTAATTATACCCCCCGCAACAAGTTGTGGGGGGGGGGGGGTATACTGGAATCGGGTTGTCCGTCTGTCCGTCCGTCCGTCTGTAGACGCAATGGTTTCCGGGCTCTAAAGCATTATCCTTTTCACCTACAGTCACCATATCATATATATGGACTACCCATGGGATGAAGATGTTCCCTATTGATTCTGGGGTCAAAAGGTCAAAGGTCAAGTGCACTGGACATCGAAGTAGCAATGTGGTTTCCGGGCTCTAAAGCGTTATCCTTTCCACCTACAGTCACCATATCATATATATGGACTACCCATGGGATGAAGATGTTCCCTATCGATTTTGGGGTCAAAAGGTCAAAGGTCAAGCGCACTGGACATTGAAGTAGCAATATGGTTTCCGGGCTCGAAAGCGTTATCCTTTCCACCTACAGTCACCATATCATATATATGGACTACCCATGGGATGAAGATTTTCCCTATCGATTTTGGGGTCAAAAGGTCAAGTGCACTGGACATCGAAGTAGCAATATGGTTTCCGGGCTCTAAAGCATTATCCTTTCCACCTACCGTCACCATATCATACATATGGACTACCCATGGGATGAAGATGTTCCTTATCGATTTTGGGGTCACAAGGTCAAAGGTCAAGCGCACTGGACATCGAAGTAGCAATGTGGTTTCCGGGTTCTAAAGCGTTATCCTTTCCACCTACAGTCACCATATCATATATATGGACTACCCATGGGATGAAGATGTTCCCTATCAATTTTGGGGTCAAAAGGTCAAAGGTCACGCGCACTGGACATCGAAGTAGCAATATGGTTTCCGGGTTCTAAAGCGTTATCCTTTCCACCTACAGTCCCCATATCATACATATGGACTATCCATGGGATGAAGATGTTCCCTATCGATTTTGGAGTCAAAAAGTCAAAGGTCACGCGCACTGGACATCAAAGTAGCAATATGGTTTCCATTTACATTCTTTAACGGCTTTTTTCATCGCATGGAGATGCTTTGTTCCTAGATACCTTTTGGATCATAATACTGAAGTTTTACCTATTACCAACACCCTTTGGGAGATTGGGGTAAGCGGGGGTATTCTTAGTGAGCATTGCTCACAGTACCTCCTGTTAAAACTATATTGCTAGCGCTAATATATGAAATATACGTTATTTATTTTTGTTCTCTCTCTTTCTTTCTTTCTCTCTCTCTCTCTCTCTCTCTCTCTCTCTCTCTCTCTCTCTCTCTCTCTCTCTCTCTCTCCAATACGACGTCGTTCGTTGTTAGAAACTGATATATACATGTATTGATGGGGAGCTGGGTTGTAATAAAGTCTCCGAACTATTTGCATGTCGTAAGAGGCGACAAAATGGGGCGGTCGTTCGTACGAGACTGTAAAAATTGAGACCCTTTGTCACAGCAGGTGTGGCTCGATAACGATCCCTCCTTGCTCAAAGGTCGTAAGCGCCGAACATAGGATTAAATTTTGCAGCCCTTAACCGGAAATAGTGACGTATCCATATATGAGTGAAATATTCTCGAAAGGGACTTTAAACAATATACATTCAACAAACCTTAACTTATCCTGAGACTAATACCCCATTCATACGACGAAAATTTACTTACGTATGTAAATCTGCACATGAGTAAATATACTCACATAAGTAAAAGTATATTTGCTACACGTTCAGACGAAGTTTAAATACCTTAAGTAAATCCTGATAAAACTCATTTGTAAAATAGAGATGGATCGATTCAGACTTGTCCATTTTTATAGAAAACGTACATTTCCCTACTGTCTAAGCGCAGGTTGTATAACAAAATGTTTCAGAACAAGAGATGTTCGTAGGAAAAATAGTTATTCCGAATGGTACGACAGCACCATCCTCACAGGCTTTGATGATAATGAGTAGTACGAGAACTTTCGTATGAGAAATGGAACTTTCTTTGCAGGAGCATGGACACGATTTGAGCCGAAATTTTTCAAATTTTATTTTTCCATTTTTAGTATTTCTAATGGTTAACCAAAATTTGAATATCAGTTGTTGAGTTATAAGTGAGATACAGCACTCGCAATTCTTTGTTATGTAAACAAGGCTCGTGTCATGTTTTTGTTTACATTAGAATGTTTTATTGAAAATATTGTGTTTAAAACAAAACGAGATGTGCCAAACACTAGAACTATTTAATTATGTTAGGAATTCACGTATAAATTGAAAACTTCTGTTTTAAACGAAACTTACTAGTTTATTTAACCAATGTAAACAAAAACAGGACACTAGCCTTGTTTAGATAACAAGGACTTGTGACCTCTGTATCTCCCATGAACCTTGACTACTGACAGTCAAATTTTTGTTGATCATTAGCAATACCTTAGTTAAGCATTCTAAACATTAAAACTCAAATAACAGAATTTGAAAATTTTCAGCTCAAATCGTGTTCAACTGTTCAAGTCCCTTTAAGCTTTAAAGCTGGAAAGTGTTTTGGCACCTGCCCCGCGGACTGTAGAGATTCCGTTGAATGCAACGAAAATAGTAGCTATTGCCATTTACTGGTTAGCATCCACTACTGAATATCGAACAATTGGAAATTTATTTGGTGTTGCTAAACCTACTGTTCATAATTTTGTACATCAAATGCATACGTAAGTAAATTTACTGTGCGTTCACACGACACAAAATACACACAGGAGAGAACATTTGCTACAACATATGAGCCAAAGTTAATTGGCACCTACCCCTATGCAGGATTTGCATATAAGTAAATCAGTTCATACGACAAACATTGCTCACCCAATATATGCAAAAAATACTTATGTATGCAAGTTGTGTCTTATAAATGTCGTATGGGGTATAAGGTTATACCGGGAAACGTGACGCTTAGTGTGGTGAATGTATTAAAGAAGTGGTGTAAATCAAATTCAGAATAAAAAAAAGAAGAAAAAAAAAAAACAAACAAAAAACAAAAAAAAACAACTCAAACAACTTTCAGTAAATTTGAAAAAAAAGAAGAACTTTTCCAAAATCAACAAAATCAAAATGACCGAAATCCCGTCTCACTGTAAACTTGTGTGCCACGATAAAAATCCCTCCCTGCACAAAGGCCATGAACGCCGAACATAGGCCTAGATTTTTCGTCCCTTCACAGGCAATGGTGACGCCTCCATATGAGTGAAGGATTCTCGAGAAGTACGTTAACCTATCTACAATCAATCAACACTTTATACAATAACATTCCTCACGATGCATGAAAGACTACACAATTTGACATTATTGAGAATTGCTTTGTCAATAAAGATGAAACTGGAAATATTCATATCTTGTGATCTGTCATCGAAGACATCACTTTATTCAAATCTTTCTCTGAAATAGATTTTAGAAAGATTCTGATTTCTAAAAAATAAAACAACACTGACAAATTATATATAAAAAATATATAAGAAAAAAAACAAAAACAACTCTTCTCTTGACGAGATTCGGGGAAGTAAAATGTTGATGAGTAAACCCACCAGCTAGGTCAAGTACGAGATTGCATCTCGTGATGAAAATAATATCATTTACATAGGAAGAAAACCCTTCTTTGATACTTAACGGCTTTATACGAATGGAAGAAAAAAGATTAGATTCAAGAAATTTCTACTTAAACACGAGATCAAATATCGCATTACATATAAACAGATGCTTGTCTTGAAGAAAGGAAGAAGACATTCATCGGCTTTTTACAAAATCATAGAAAGTGAACTTTTGTTAGGAACTTCATTTTAAGACTTGTGTATCACAAAATAATGCTAAAACTGATTCATTATAAATCTATTTAAGAAACCAACAACTATTCAATAAATTATTCCTAAAGAAAAGGTGAAAATAATCAACAGTGATCAATCTCATAATTCCTAGAAAGAACACAAAATTAAGAGTAGGGTAAACAAGGAACCCTGGACATACCAAAATTTGGTGAGATTAGCTGCCTTGGAGGAGTATGTATACCCTGTCGTATAACTTGATCAGGTGAACGGGATAATCTGTAGTCCAAATCAATATGTAAAGAACGGCTTAACAATTAGTATGAAACACGTCAGACAGAATTCGATGCAATGCCAGGTTGTATCTGTGAATTGGATCGTTATAAGGAATGTATGATTGCAAAAAGGCTGACTTTAAATGAGAATTTAAAACCCCTGTAATATTAACTTATATTAATTAAAGGCGAAAATAACGAACGGTGATCAATCACATAACTCTTATAAGCAATACAGAATAGCCAAAATAAGCAAATTACAATAGATTTATAAAACAAATTTCAATCTTCCATTTAGATAACCTAAGTATATCGTCTCTTATTTTAAAACAAGCATTCCCCCCATGACAAGTCAGAACTACCTTATGCTCAAAAACTTTGAAAATAAAACAAACAAAAAAATGTTTTCATTAAACTAAAATATATACAATCTTTACGTTATTGGTAATTTTAAATCTTGAACAGTTGGATTGTGTTATACATTTTGAATTTCCTCATAATTAAAGCAATCACACTTCAGAATATTATTTTTATAGAAGAAGGCTTTCTTTCCAAACATACGTGTAAATACTGTACATTTTACAACGTTTATTCAATGTTTAGCTCTATGTCACGTCAGTCACGCAATGTTGACGTTTATGAAGTTCAGAATATGTATATATATATGTGGCTCTTTCAAATGTTTCCTTATTAATAACAACATAATATGTCCATAATGAAAAACAAAACATAAGTAAGATGAAATACTTTAGTTTCTCAAAGTTAATGATAAAAGTCCTTATGATAAATAAAACAGATATCAAGAATTCTTTCGAACCATGTTTTTGTTTTGTTTTGATTGCTGCGTTTCTGAGGGCTTTAATCTTTTCTAAAGTTCAATATTGTTATAATATAAAATTTAATATCAAAATACGAAAGTTGCGTTTCCATGTTGGAAACAAAGAGATAAAACAATTCTTGCACAGTTGAATTTTTAAACGAATCTTGTCTGGAGTTTCCTAAGATTCGTACTGAATTCTGATAAACCTTTCTTCAAAGTATAATCAATTCCAATCGATACTTTAATGTTTAATCAATAGGATGTCGGGTATCAACCCTAGTTGATATTTTGTTTCTTCTATATATCATTGCATTTAGGCCAATGAATCACAAAGTGTTTATTTAAAATTAAAACGAAACGATCAACACAGATAAATACGCAAGATCTGCGCATGTTGTTGCGCACACATCAGGGGCGTGTATCTTCAATGCCATTGGATAGAAAAATAAAGACTACTAACTGAAGTTTGATTGATTAGCAGTGATAATTGTTGCAGTGGCAAGCTGGTTTTGAGTACTACCATCCACAAGTTGTATAACTCTAAGTACGTACGATGATTTTTTTTAAAGAAATGGTTTTGTTAATTAAAATAAAAAGGGAAGGAAAATGATTCGTATATTTTTAAAGATACCTTGTCCGTCTTACAACATACACTGCATGATGGCATACAGTATAGTTAGGAAACATACGCTCCGTTTTTAATATTATGTTTGAGTCACAGATTACCTATTACAAAAATGATTACCGATATAATATTGCAATCAAGTGGAAAGTTCTACTAGTCAGCATGTAAACCTTAATACATGTATATCGCAAGTCAGGTGATGCCTTTTTTACACTTTGAGAGACATTGTACACGATATCAAGGTGAAATCCTTAGAATATTTATTATTGGAAACGGGTAAACTCATCGAAAAATGATATATGTTCAATGTTCATGTAAAATGAAAATATCAATTTCAGAATGGCAGTTTGGGTCAATACTTTCTGTACATCCATACCAGAAGCGGCAATAAGGGCAGGTTACGAAGCTGACGGTAAGCCCCTTTATATTGCTCGAGAATCAATGGACGGTGTAATGACGCCTGGTAAATGTGGACCTCATCTTCACAGGGCCAAAATTCCTTATGGCGATGAAGAACGTGACGTCAACAACTACGAGGTTTTGGTTCTTCCAAGCGATAAAGACGGCTATTACGAATGGAAGAAAGCAAGTTATGGTAACGTACCCGTCAATGCCTACAGTACCGACGATGGAACGTATATTGGCCGCGCAGAATATTCCGGAAGTTTAATCCCAGGCAAAGTTCACGCATCCCACCAGTGTACTTATGTGCCCTATGGAGGGAAAGAAGCAAAACAAAGCCACTATTAAGTTTTTTGTCGGGTTATTTAAAGCCTGCTTTGTCTCTTGAACATTTCAGAAGAAAAGATTTTATATGAATGCTGTCGAGTTAGACTCGTGCTTAAAACTTTCACAATATGTTTTAACCTTTACTACTGTTCCTGTTTATTATCTGATTATAGTTATGTTAGATTAACTATATTTTGTTAATTTCTAATGTAGGATTTATTTGAGATGATTTTATTGCAATTTCTTAAATTTCTAGAAATTTAAATACGGTATTCGGATTATTGATCTCAAAAATAAAATTATACCACCTTCAATTATGCTCTTGTATGTTATAATAACTTTGAACTTCAATCAAACGAGAGAGAGAGAGAGAGAGAGAGAGAGAGAGGGGGGGGGGTATACATGTACCCAGTTCTTTAAAAGGTCATCTCTGATATATACTTGTTTTCATACCATTTACAAAACGAATAATAGATATCAACAATAATGTTAAGATCAATTAAAAGATGTAACTCCGTCATACATTTTACATGCGTCCATATCCACATAGAAGTCGAGGTTTAGATTTAAGCATGCTATAAAGTAACCCTTGTAGACTAGCGGGTAGTAGTTTGCCAAGAGTTCTCTGACGGAAATATATATCGAGTGTAAAGAATCCCAGAAAACGTCTTTTGTTAAGTCGACTTGTTGCCTAAAAAAAACTTTGTAAGCTAAGCTTATGGTCTTAATATCAAAGCTTAATCACAAAACCTGAAATGAAAGGTGCAGAGATAAGTTTATATCATATATATATATATATATATATATATATATATAATATGCAAAAATTTTAAGCATAAACAACAAATGAAGGGATTATTCTGCATAAAGTAGGAGGTAAAATAAGAGCATACAAGTTTCCCATTTTGAGAAGTAACTTTGGAAAAAGCTGTAGATAGTTGTTTCGTTGTTTAGTAAACCAGATCACGGCTATCTCCAGATAGTGGTCAGTTTGAACATGTGGTACATCTCACCTCTTGTGGACTAGAAAGTTAGGATGCTGGACATGATCGGCGCGGTCAGTTAGAGAATGCGTTTGTTGATGAATTCTCATAGGAAATGAAGATTGTTCATATCAGGATATGAAAACGGCTACTTTTTAAATGCTTCATAAAAGTGTTCACTGAATACATAATTGGAAATTTTGATTACAAAAAGAACAACATCACATATTGAAAATATAAATTGTCGATATTAATTCTGAAACGAGAAGCAGAATTTAATAAAACGACACAACACACAAAACGGTAACGGGAAGGGGGCGTGTATTCGGAACCAAAAATGTAACGGATCTGATCCACATGGCTTGCACCAAAAACAACAGGAAACCCATGTGTATGATGGGGCTGAAATAAGGCTTAGCTTCTCCCAAATTACAAGTTTTATAGTTTTTATTAAAAGAACTCATGGTCAATAGTAATTGGTATCAGAATGACATATCATGCCACATAAATTATGAAACACAGTGTGTCCGTGATGTTCCCAGGTTCGGTTATGATTCCTAGATTATGTTCAACACCGTTTTTTAAAATGAAAAGACCTGTAAAGTTTATGAATTTATCATGGCATAAGTTAATATGGTTTAAGAGTAACTATAACCAGAGAGGAATGTAAAATTTACCCAAAAATAAAAGATCGCAATTACGAAAAATATATGTACAGTAATGATACGAAATTAAAGTTAGGTCACTAACGAGCTTCCATACACTCTAAAAACACACAGTTTACTAAACCAATACAGTTCAAGGCTAGATAAAAATGCTGAGTTAGCCCAAATAAATAACTACTAACGATGAAAAATACTGAGGTAAGTGATATCTAATTCTACCCTGCACTAAAGTAACCTTCGAATCAGCTAAGAATTTAGGGCTGGGTATCGTTTGGAAAATTTCGATACGTATTGCAATACAGAGAGACGATATGCGATTCGTATTGACGATACAATGCAAGTAGATTTACACTTAATTTTGAGGATTAAAATTATTAAATAATAACAAAAATAAAGCTTCGCCTATTCTTTTTCTCTCATTTGCATAGTGTTAGCTTGAATTAATATATCATAAAAGACAATTGTGCATGAAATTATTATCTATTTGCTTTTATCAATATTGTTCACATATTTTCTCTTCATGAAAACAAGGGCATCCATATTCTCTGGCTTTAAACAAACCCTATTAAATTGCTGATACAATATATCCCACTCTAAGTCTAAGGCAGTAGAGGAAATTATTTTCAGGATGAATCTGCACATATGAATTATAACTTCATTTATTTGTTCATATAGTTCTTCATACAAAAATTGCGACTGCAGATCACGTTCGACTCTGATCACTACATACATCATTCATCGATAGACTTCTTGCCATTTTTCTGACAGTTAGCTTTACATGTCTGATGTCATAGCAAATGTGTTGTTAAATTACTTATACCACCAGAGCTTACGACCTCTGTTTCACAAACGTTACACTTTGGTTTTTTCAAGCTACAAATATGTAATATTTGAAAACTGAGACCACGGTATCGTCACCACGCGCACACTTTTGACACACGTTTGTGTTGTATGCAGTCAAGGAGCAAATGACATTTAGATAGTTCGTTTGTATATTTTCAATTTATTTGTTAACTCGTTCATGAAATCTCGCTGAAAGATACGTTAATAACCACTCTTAATATATTAACGATACGAGACTCGCTGTATCGGTTATCATATTGCACAAAAATACCGATGTATATCGATAATCGATATATTGAGCTAGGATATCCACATTATGTCAAGAACTAAAGACTATCATACATGTAATTGTACGTTACTTTTACTTACTGTATGTTGAAAAATCCTAATCTACGTAAATGAATAGAAACGAACACCAAGTTCTCATAAAAAGGTAAACCTTATGTTCTTGTCCTTGGCAGAGTGTTTAAATACGATACGATGGTGAAGATGTGCAGACTGCCCTGATAGTGGCGGATTTAGAGGGGGCTCAGCCGGTGCGCGCCCCCTAAAATATTCAAATTTAAGGTAAATCGTGGTACATGTATCTTGTTTAGAAAAATGTACTAAACGAGAAAAGAAGCAATAATTTCTTGTACTCCCGGAGAAATAAATGACAAAATCTTTTGATTTCTTGAATTTATTGGAAGAACTTAATTGTTTCGAAAAACCCTTAAAAAATTGCCTCATTTTATTAATTTCACCTTATAAAAAATTATAGAAAATAGTACAGATGACTAAATAGGAGACACATTTCAAGCCTATAAAATCTGTAAATTAACTCAGGAGCTTGTGGGAGCTTCGCCCCCTGGGCATCACCTCAAGGCGGTCCCCAGACCCCCTGCCTCATAAAATGGCGCCCCCCGTAACCACAATTCCTGGATTCGCCCCTGACCCAGGAGGGACCCTGTTACACTAGGTTTGTTGCGGCGAGGCGGCGATGGTGGTCGACCCTCGGATCCCGTGGGAACGGGGACGAGTGTTTAAATTTGCTGATGCAGCTCCTGTATATAGGACTGACAAACCAAACTAAACGCTCAATCTGATAAGCCAGCATTAAGCCTCATAACCAATGAAATTGCAGAAAACATATAACGTTCGACAAGACTGGCAAACTTACGGGTATGGTGATTGGTTTTATATTGTTAATGCAAAATTCTGACCTATGCCCGGCGCTTACGGTCTTTGAGGGGGGGGGGGTGGTGGTGGTTATCGTGCCACACCTGCTGTGACACGGGACCTTGGTCTCATTCGAAGGGCTGTCCCATTTGGTCGCATCTTACGACAAGCAAGGGGTACTAGGGACCTATTCTATCAGGGTATGATGAATTACAAAGAACAGTGAAAGGTAAACAAGTGAAATATCAAATTATTACCTTTCTTTGTTCAAAAATGCCTTCTGAAACTAATATGGAAAATACATAATATAGTGTTGTATTTATGTATACTTATGTAGGGGTTCTAAAAATCATTGTTATTTTATAATTGTGATTTTTTTTTCTTTTTTTAGATTGGTAAATTCTATAACGGTAGAATGAGTGAGACAATCATAACCAAATCAAAGAAACGCTATCCCTATAGATCTGACCATGCATTTTATAACTGGTAGAATCCAATTTCCACTACACCTTGAAACAGGAAAGAGGTGTCAAAGTTTTTTGTTTGTTTGTTTGTTGTTGTTTTTTGGGGGGTTGGGGGGGATTGATAAATCTTTTTTTAATTCATGACATACGTATATATAGAAACACATACGCGATATTGCTTTTTAAAAAATGAATGTATAAGGCATACAACTGTACATACACATTCATATACATAAATACGATATTCATACATGTAATAATATATCAAATATATACATGTACAAATATGGTAGAGATATTTTTCAATAAGCCATGCTGCCTGTGGGGAACAACCTTAAACACACAATGTCCATATTTTCCCTTCCAGGCAGCGCTACTGAAGGACAGACCCCTTAAGATAGTCTGACGATTTTTTATTATTATCGTTACAAAGTCATAGAAATATCATAACACCATTTATAACTGAAGTCGAAATTCAGTGTTTTATAAGTCTTATATTGGTACTTTAAGTTTGTTTTTACAAAATAGGAAATGTCATTAATATGTTCTTCTTTATTTCCATATCTTTATTTTATATATGTAAAAAGCTGTATATGTTGATAAATGATTTACTAAAATGGTAGTTTTATTTTCTTCATGGAAAAATTCTAATGTAACATGTTTCCATTTTAAATCAAATTTCAATAATTTCATAATTTCTTCCATATCAATTGTACGTTTCTACACTCAAAGATTTAAAAATGTTTTGTGTCTTCGAGTGTTTGGCAAGACGGGCATTGATTAGATACAATGTACGTTCATATTCCATTTGTGAACAGATTTATTATTCATGGCACGGGATGTGATCTGTTGATCTCATCTGGTGGCCAATTTTTTGATGTGCCATCTTTTTGCTGCATCTTTGTAAGGTTGTTGTTTTTATTGTAGTAGATGTAGACGTTTACAGATAAATTTGGGGGATCAGACATATTGAATTATTTTGTCATTGTTTATTTTCTTTCTCCATTTCAGTGACATTTTCAGTGGATTGTTTGTGAGTCTGATCCCCTTGTTAGTAGTTTGTTATCTGGTTCGTCATTTGAATAAATGACATTTTTCATACTCAATTTGCCTTATGTTTATATCTAACATGATACAGCAAAACTAGCTTCGGTGACCTTTCTCAGCATTTTAAGACATAAAGTAGATTTTGTAAGAGCGTGTAAATATATTCTGTTAATTGCTTGTCTTTGATTTTAGTGATTTTTACTGATAAATATTTGTTTTGTTTTCCTCAAAATTGAAATTAAAGCTTTTTGCCCCAAATCTCTCACAGTAGGGTTTTATAAAGATTTTTTTGATAAAGATATCATATATTGTTTTGCTACTTATCAAGTTTAAGGGATATTCTTCTCTTTTTTTCTAATAAAATGTTACTCTGTTTTCTTATGTTTTTATAGACTCTTTTTTAAAGTATCGTGATATTTTTGGAAAGAGGCGTCAAAGTTGATAATTGCTATCACGTGTGAAAATGCTTTCCTTAAAGATCAAACATCAAATAATACTATCAAATTTCAATTCCCAAACTGAACTCTCACATAAACCATAATTATTACAATAGGACCGGATCACAAACGAGATAACACGGGCAGTAATTTCTTTCGAAACAAAAGTAGTCGTGTAAGTTTCAATGTCTACTCAGAGTTGTCGAACTTCGCTTTCACATTCATCTGTCATTTCAGAGAAAATCTTGTTTTAGCACATATATTTCCATTTTCGGTTCGATATATGTGGGTTTTCGTATTGAAAATATATAACATATGATATCAAAAAGTTTACAGTCTGGCATGAAATATTAACAAAAATTAAAGAGAACAGCACACGAAGCGAAGTTAGAATTTTAACGCAGTGGAGAAATGTAACGCCAGAGAATATTGAATGAAAGTGTTTGCGTTACATTTGTGATTACTGCCATAATCTACCTGTCTACGGTGTTTAACGGGCATCTTCTGTGGTTGTTATTTAGTTTTATTTATTTATTTTTTCTTTTTATTTTTTGCGGCATTTTGTGCATATCATATATATTATACATGTACTCAATCAATTTTGGTCTATGTCTTGATAGCAAGACAACTTGACAACTTTTTATTGTATTTCCCATATCCACAACGCATTACTAATTTTTGTCAAACACAGGTTTGAAATGTATATGTAGTTACATAGTTAGGTTGGAATAATTACATGCTATGCTCAGTTTTGACATTAGTGTTTTTGTCTGTTTTGAACATAATTTATTGATCAAATCAAAAGGAGTGGGATCAAGTTTTAACAACTACAAGTCCCTCTGACATTAGTAATGAAATCATCCCGCATTATGTCATTTTCAATGGAATGAATTTTAAGATGCATTCATATTAGATTGTGTACGTGGTTTCGTCAGTTTTCGTGGAGCATCAATTTTCGTGTGTTCATCGAAGTTTGGGATTTCCAAAATATACATGTACATTGTATATCCTGTTAAACACTCTACACGATAATTCAAAATGCAGTCATATCTGATCATAACCCCATGTCTACAATTAGCGAAACATTTATTCCCTGGAAATATTTGAGGATTTACATAATTCTAGCCTTTTCAAAGCCCTCGATAATCAGCTCCCCCCTTCTTCTATCGTTTCATGGATGCTACATGTAAGTACTCAATGCCGCTACGAAGATGAGCCATCGATATCCCGTTTCAATTGAACTATATTCTGTATGGTAGTTCTGAGTATTCATATAAATTGAATTGCAAATTTATTTCTTATGTTCATAACTACATTAAATCTTCTAAGCGCTTTTGACAAGTTAATTTTTGCACTTTTTCTAACGGGCTGGATTGATCTTCGTTAGTATTGATCTATATTATATGTATATATGTAAGTGTGTGACTGTAGGTGGAGGGTTAGTATTGATCTATATTATATGTATGTGTGTGACTGTAGGTGGAGGGTTAGTATTGATCTATATTATATGTATATATGTATGTGTGTGACTGTAGGTGGAGGGTTAGTATTGATCTATATTATATGTATATATGTATGTGTGTGTGACTGTAGGTGGAGGGTTAGTATTGATCTATATTATATGTATGTATGTGACTGTAGGTAGAGGGTTATGTAAGTATGTGTAGAACATGTTGATCTATAAAAAATCAATTCATAGCAAAATTCAACAAAACTCTTATTAACCATTTTCATGTAAACCTCATTACAATATTGTTAAATCTTCAAAAAATCCTGTTTATACGTTTATATCATACCTTTGTACTTGACCTTTGTATTTGGGAGAGGGCCAACATAGACTCTGTCTGTTGCCCGATCCTGTTGAGTTTCTAAATAAAATATGTTTAAATTCAGATCTGGTATCACTCTCCAGATATACACTCACTATTTCCACGTATTAATCATGAAAATCGATCCAAGAACAGAAATGGCCAGGTTGATTTGAAATCTATCATATCGACAGCAGTACTAAACGCACTGGAAAAATATATCATATCGACAGCAGTACTAAACGCACTGGAAAAATATATCCTATCGACAGCAGTACTAAACACACTGGAAAAATCTCTCCTATCGACAGCAGTACTAAACACACTGGAAAAATCTCTCCTATCGACAGCAGTACTAAACACACTGGAAAAATGATACATCAAGTGCAGGATTTTTCAAAAAATGGAAGCACTTTTAAAATGCCATGTATGCATATCTTCCATGTTTTTATAACATCTATAATGTACAAAGTCTACAAAATGTTGAGTAAAGGATGTAAGAGGTGTTGGTTAAACAAAGTAGGTACCATGCTTAAAAATGACAAAGTTCAACTGCATCATGTACACGTACATTGTATATGTAATTTTTTCAAAAAAATGTCCGATCACTTTCAAAACGACACATACGCATCTTCAATGTATCCATAACAGCTGTACAATGTCTGAATGATGTCAAATAAATGCTGTAAGATGAGTTGATTAAAAAACAGGTACCGCCTATTCAAGATACGCTTAAAATGACAAAGTTTGACTGCACGGAAATTTTTCGAAAAATGTCTGATCACTTTCAAAAAGGGACATGCACATTTTCAATGTATCCATAACAAATGTACAAAGTTTGAGTACGTTAAGTAAGAGAAGTTGATGACTACACAAAATAGGTACCGTCTATTCAAGAAATGCTTAAAATGACTAAGTTCAGCTACATGTAAATTTTTCGAGAATGTCCGATCACTTTCAAAAAGGCACATGCACATCGTGAGTGGATACCATATGGATGCCATAACAGCTGTACAAAATTTGAGGAAGGTCAAGTTAGAGATGTAGGAGGGGTTGATTACACAAGGTAGGTATCCTATTACAAGGACGCCCGCCTGCCAGCCATTCGCCATTCTATAAGCCGTTTGCACGTTGTGCAACCCGGCCAAAAATGGCTCTTCGATTCACTGCAAGGTCATGCAAAAATATGTGATAGACCAGAGAACTAAAGATACATCCGTTGTTATATATGAAGAACCTACAATTTACAGTTCAGCTTTTCCTGTTCACGATTGAGGTATATCGCTGTAGAATTACATCAGTTTTAGAATTTTAATTACATCAAAAAATTCTGGAATCTTGTGTAAGTCACAGGTGTCAATCATGTACAATGTACTACACAACAGACGGATAGTACCATCGGGTATCATATGTAAATATAGTATAATTCAATAAATCTTATAATCAAATATAAAATCTTGAAAAAAGTGATCATTCGATATCCCGAACGAGGTCCAAATTCTGTTATGGGGTCAGAATAACGGAAGATCAGTCATTGGTCGAAATAAGAGAACATCAGTCATTGGTCCGAATAACATAACATCAGTCATTGGTCAGAAAAACAGAACATCAGTCATTGGTCCGAATAACAGAAGATCAGTCATTGGTCAGAATAATGGAAGATCAGTCATTTGTCAGAATAACAAAAGATCAGTCATCGGTCAGAATAATAGAAGATCAGTCATTGGCCAGAATAACAGAAGATCAGTCAAAGTAACATACAAGCATCTGAGAATGGAAACCTTTCAATTCGCAAAATAGTTCCTTCTTGGACTGGAAATCCTTTCATATGGTGCACACAACACAACTTACTGCAAGTCATCTTAATACGCCACTTGGTGTCCTGCAAGACGGACATTTTGGAGTATTTTAATGAGCTGTTGGGCGTTTCGAGATGATAGGTGAAGATAACGAATAATGATCAATCTCATAACTCCTATGAGCAATACAAAATAGATAGTTTGGCAAACACGGTCCCCTGGACACAAAAGAAGTGGGATTAGGTGCGTAGGAGGAATAAGCTTTCCCTGTCGACCTGTCACAACCGCCGTGATCCCTATATCCCGATCAGGTAAACGGAGTTTTCCGCAGTCAAAATCAGTGTTTTCAGGTTATGTAACTCGGTTTTTTCCTCAGTGGACATTACCAAGTCCAATTTTGTACGTTTTAAATTTTGTTTTCTTTTGTAACTTTTTCCACCCAATTGCATCAGCCAGACCAAATTCCCTTCTAAAAACAAATTGGGTTTTTTTTCTGTCTTTATTTTTCAAACATATGTTCTAACTACATTTGTACATTCTCATATATCACAAGCATACATGTATACAATTATTGAGCTGAACTAGCTAACCTCGCACGTATGATATACATTCTCAGATTTGAAGTGTCGTTTGAGATCAGCCTTAAAGTTCCAGAGACCATAATATACCACAAATGTCCACATGTACAGAGTTACCAACATCTCATGCACATATCATATGTTTCATATTGAAATACACTCTTACATCATAGGATCAAGATTAAAATATTTTCATTACACTGCTTTCCCCCTTCCAAGTCCATTTGTAAAATTGGTAGTAAGGTAAAACAGGTAAGGCCAATTCAACTTAATTGATAGATTATCATCCCCGCTCGCCCCTCAAAAATTGGCCGTCCCGAATTTTTTTATTTTGCAAAATTTGCGATTTTCGGAATATTTTCATGTCCGACTTCGGTATTTACACTTCGTTTACGTTTCCGGTATAGGAACGTGAAAAGTCATATGAAGTAGATTTATATGGTTTTCTTAATTTATCGCGTTCTTACAGACGTAAATCTTGGAAGAAGTTAGGTATATTTCGGTTATATCCTTAACTTAAAGCTTAAACTGGAATTAGTGTATGAAAATAGCATAGATTGATATCCATCTGCCATTAAATGATGCGGATCTGTTGGGAAAAAAACTCATTTGTCTTTAATATTTTTCTCAGAAAATAAAAATTTAAAAATAAAATCCTCCCACCCGCCCCATACTTTTTGCTGACCCTGGATGATAATCTACTAATTAAGTTGAATTGGCCTAATAAAAAATAAACATATTTACAAATAAATATAACATTATTCACATGATATTATCAATACACACTTTGAGAAACATATATGTCATCTTCATATTTCACCCCAAAAAATATCTATATGCTATTTGCATCAAAATTGAAACAAAACATGTACGGTGTATACGTGGTCACGCATCAAAGTTTTCATAGTTAAACACACAGTTGGAATGAAAAATGTTTCACACATGGGTTGCAAAGAAAACCCAATCACAACAGCATAACTTGTACATCAAGACAGTATCCCCCCCCCCCCCAAAAAAAAATCCAACAACAAAAAAAAAAAACTCGTTCGCATTCTGTAAACGCCTTGTATGCACACAATTAGTACTATATTTGTGCATCACCAATATATTATATAGGTTCATGTTCTAAGGAGTATCGTTTCCAGCAATGGATGCTGAGCGCCATGTTTGACAAACTGACGCTGAGCGGATACATCGCTATGTTTTACGAACTGACGCTGAGCGGATACGTCGCTATGTTTTACGAACTGACGCTGAACAGATACATCGCTATCTTTTATGAACTAACGCTGAGCCGATACATCGCTATGTTTTACGAACTGCTGCTGAACGAATACGTCGCTATGTTTTACGAACTGACGCTGAACGGATACATCGCTATCTTTTATGAACTGACGCTGAGCGGATACGTCGCTATGTTTTATGAACTGACGCTGAGCGGATACGTCGCTATGTTTTACAAATTGTGACGCTCAGAAGACACGTCGCTATGTTTAGAGTATTTGCGTTACATAAAATCTTGGCATGCAGCATTGAAAATAGCAATTATATAGCCATTATGATCAGAACAGGATAAACTCATAATGATAATATTGCCTATAAAAAGGAATTTCAAACATACTCCTTATGAATTATGGAAAATAAAACGTGTGAATATTGAGCCAAGACATGGACGACGAAAGTAAAATACATGTATATTAGATATTAATTACTTGCAAAGTTTCGAGCAAAGAAACATTGATAATAATAATAATAATAATGGTAATAACGATAGAAATAAAGTGTTGAGTAAGAACGAGTAAAAACGTAGGACTTCGCGATTTTGAATCAGCGAAAGACAGTACCGAAGTTAAGGAAAAACCCACAAGCGATATAGAACTATTAAAAATTGAAATATTTTTATCATTATGGTATGAAGTCCATTCATTGTTTACAGGGTTTGTTATTTGGTAAAGTTAGATGTGATTTACACCAAGCTTCATTACGAACAAACACCACATCCAAAGCGTAGCCATCTTTCGGTTTAGGAACAAGAGGTTCCAACTGAGAATGTTCAGTGTAACCACCGATACTCTGGAAATACTCTCGTAGAAATTTCAGATTTTGTTTAGAGAGTTCTATAACATTCCTATGACCGTCGTACACTTTATACTCAATCGTCCAAACGTCCACGGTAAATCGCTTAGATGCAAGACTTTTACGCAAGGCTAACAATACATTTTTTTCTGCACCTTCAACATCCAAAGAGAAATAGTCAATATGGTTTACTTTGATACGATCCAAAACTTCTTCCAAAGTGAAACATGGGATGACAACGGAGTTCTTTCCCTTGATCCATTTAATATGATGTTCGTCCACCTCTTCCTCCACCGCGCCAATTGCTTCGCTTTTCAAAAATGTAACATTTTTTGTTGAACTAGCAAGACATGCACACAATCTCCAAGCACGGCGTCCAAAGGTATCTATTCTTTTACAAAGATCTGGATTTGCTTCGATAAGAAGTCCAGTCCAATTATGCTTTCGTTCTAGCCAAACAGTATTGGAGAGGCCCTCTCCATCATAAGCCCCAATCTCCAAGTAAAATCCTTCTTTTTTGCTCATAATGTCGAACACGGTTTGATCTTGATTTGCTTGTGAGTATTTCTTATCTATGTTTGCCCTCTTAACATATGGACCGGGTTCCTTTAAGTACTTATTTATATCAACTGTATCGGTCTTTTCAGGACTCTTATCAGACTTCTTACTAGGACAGGCTTTATCGTTTGGCAGTTTGTCATGCGTTTTACACCATACCTCATTACGAACAAAAACGACATCCAAAGCCGTACCATCTTGCGGTTTGGGAACAAGTGGCTCTAGTTGGGAATGTTCGGTATAACCACCCAGATCCTGAAAATACTCTCGCAAAAATTTTAGATTTTTAGTAGAGAATTCCATAACATTTCTGCTACCATCGTAAACTTTATACTCAATTGTCCAGACATCCACTGTGAATTGTTTTGATTGGAGACCTTTTAATAACGATTGCAATACAGATTTTTCTGCACCCTCAACATCCAGAGAAAAATAGTCGATATGTTTCACTTTTATACGATTCAAAACGTCTTCCAATGTGAAACACGGAACAGTTACCGAGTCTTTCTTATTGATCCATTTAACATGATGCTCGTCTACTTCCTCTTTAACCGCACCAATCGCTTCGCTTTTAAGAAATGTTACGTTCTTGGTTGAACTTGAAAGGCAGGCACATAATCGCCAAGCACGGCGTTCTACTTTATCTATTCTCTTACATAGCTCTGGATTAGCCTCGATAAGAAGTCCTGTCCAGTTATGTTTTCGTTCAAGCCAAAGCGTATTGGAAAGTGCAAATCCATCAAAAGCCCCAATCTCTAAGTAAAATCCTCCGTCTTTGCCCAAAATGTCGTACACGACTTGATCTTGATTTGCTTGCGAGTATTTCTTGTCCATGTTCTCCCTTTTCTTGTATGGATGAGGTTCCTTCAGGTAGTCTTTCATATCAAATGTCTTCTTAGCAGGAGTTGTCTCAGCCGGTGGAGCAGTCTTCCCGGGACAGTAGTTGCCGTTGGGAAGTTTGTCATGCGTTTTACACCATACTTCAGTACGAACAAACACGACATCCAGACCATTACCTTCCGGCGGGTTAGGGAGGTTAGGTTCTAACTGTGAATGTTCTGTATACCCACCAAGGGTCTGAAAGTACTCTCGCAAAAATCTTAAATTTTCCCGAGATTTTTCTATAACGTTTTGTTTTCCATCGTAGCATTTAAACTCAATAGTCCAGACATCCACAGTAAATTGCTTTGATTCAAGACCTTTACGCAAGGACTGCAAAACGGATTTTTCACCGCCCTCGACATCTAATGAAAAATAATCTATATGGTGTATATTCATATGATTCAAGGCGTCTTCCAAAGCAAAACATGGAACAGTTAATGTGTCATCTTTATTCAAGTACTTTGCATAGTGCTCACTTACTGCCTTTTCAATGACGAATGACGGACCTTTGATAAAAGTGACAGTTTTTGGAATACTAGAAAGGCATGCACACATTCTCCAGGCATGTCGTTTGAGGTTGTCAATTTTTTGACATTGTTCTGGATTAGCTTCGATAAGAAGACCTGACCAGCTATGCTTGCGCTCCATCCATAACGTGTTGGAAAGGGTCTGTCCATCGTGTGCCCCAATTTCCAAGAAAAATCCACCAGATTTCTTTAGTATGTCATACACCACTTTGTCCTGAGATGCTTGTGAGTATAATTTGTCCGCATTACTTACTGCTGTTCGCGGATGAGGTTCTCGCATATATTTTTTGAAATCGAAATTTACCCTGGATGGTGCCTTCCGATGTTGCTCAATTTCACTTTTCTGTACATGGAATTCCTGTACATTTATTTTGCTTTCTGACGTTGGTAAGCCTTTGTCGCGAACATCATAGTTCATGTTCCAAATTACCACGATGAAGGCAATAGATGCTACACATATTACGATTCCTCGGATGTGGATCTTCATTTTGTTCCTAGAATAGAAAAAAAGCTGGTTTTAGTATACTAAATTATCAACTAGCAATGTCTCTATTGGTACTAAGATACCCCCCCCCCCCCCAAAAAAAGCAAATTACAACTTCAACACAAGAATGACTACAGTCTCATAGTGTTGAAAATCAGTTTAAGTCTATAAAACCATTTCCCTTTCTTCGTAAATAAATGACTATTCTATTAGGACTGGTTATTATCTCATGAATATTCAACATGTGAGGCTTCATGACCTACGGTGGAAAGTAAATTTAATCAACATCGAGAAAGCATCTACACTTTCCATTGTTCGGTTTACTTATCTACCTCACCTCACCCTATCAATATACATATGAAGCTAATAATTCTGTGTCTGGGTCTTCATGTTTTGGTGAAAAGAGAATCTACCGTTAGCCCCTACGACAGTTTATATCCATGTGTACTTAGTTCGACTTTTGATACATTATTGGTCATATACTTCTCATTGAATATCTGAGTAGTTTCAGGAATCGGTAAAACGGAGAAACGTTATTGCCTGGACATTAAAATTTAGTTCTCTAGAGCATGTCGTGCTGACCAAACCTTGGACTTGTGGACCCAAAATCAAAACTAATGAAGGTCATCAATATCCCAAATGTATACTATTCATCTAAATATCAATTCATTAGAAATAAAAAAAAAAAATTGCCAATTTAAATTGATTTTTATAACGTTTTTCTAATATCATTACACAGTCAATCTAAGTTTAAACTTTGACCTTTCAAATTACATTTCATTAGGACTATCTTCTTAGCTAATCACCTGATAATTCATGACTCTTACTGATAAATACAGAATAACCCAATTCCCGTGTTTGGTTAACTTGGGCCTCTCTTTTAAAAGCCGAAATGCCTGTGACGTTTACTTCGAATGCCGGGCGCTTGGCGCATTCAGTTGTCACCACGTTATAAGTTTCGGAATCGAGACTATCGAACCCAGGACGACTCGGGTTGTGAGGATGGGTGTATACCGGATGCTTGTCATCTACACTACAGATACATAATCCCTATCTCATACATACATGTATACCATAATTGGTTTATCAAGAAATATTTAAACTTGCATTAATAGTATTGAGTTGGTATACCATCTGATGCGCTTCCTGGCGCATATGCCGGCCTGAAGTGTAGAAGTTCATTATAGGATTGAACATTCTTTTAAAGAATAAATCGACGTATAAACTTTGGACAGTTTACTTCAAAAACTGGATAAAAAAAGCGAAGCAATCTAGTTTGTAAGTAAAATGTATAGAGTTTACATATTAATTTCTTAACAAGATGTGTTTGTGAAACACAAATGCCCCCGATAATGGCCAATTCTGATGATGGCCAAGGTCAAAAGGGCAAATATCTTGGTACCAGTAGAAAGATCCTGTCAAAAGAAATGCTCATGTACAATATGAAAGCTCTAATATTTACCATATAGAAGTTGTCATATGACCAATGTAAAAAATAAAATAAAAGTAGGTCAAATGTCAAGGTCAAAAGGTTTAATATCAACGGAAAGGTCTTGTCACAAGGAATACTCATGTGAAATATCAAAGCTCTATCTCTTACTGTTCAAAAGTTATTAGCAAGATTAAAGTTTTCAAAAATTAGGTCAAACTCCAAGGTTCAGGTAACAGGGTCAAAAATGTTGATACCCACAGAAAGGTCTTGTCACAAGGAATACTCATGTGAAATACCAAAGCTCTATCACTTACTGTTCAAAAGTTATTAGCAAGGTTAAAGTTTTCAAAAAGTAGGCCAAACTCCAAGGTCACGAGGTCAAAAATGTTGGTACCCACGGAAAGGTCTTGTCACAAGGAATACTCATGTGAAATATCAAAGCTCTATCACTTATTTTTCAAAAGTTATTAGCAAGGTTAAAGTTTCAGACAGAATGACAGACAGGACAAAAACAATAAACCCCCCGATCTTTGATCTCGGGGGCACAAAAAGATTGTTTAATCCTTATCATTCAAATTCGTTTAAAAATATTTTCCTATCGGGGGCTTTTTTATTATTTTTTTTAACGTTAGAATAATCGCGTAGAAATAAATCGTCTTAAAAGTAGTCCGTAACCAAGAAAACGTTTGTGAAATTTAATAAGCAAACACTAAAATCAACACATTCAATTTGAAAGGGACTGGTTCGTGTTTTTCCTCTTTCATTTTTGATGTTCAATATTAAAAATATAACTCATCAAAAGTTGAAAACCAAAATTTGTACCTACTTAATGCAAGGTTAAGAGTGATATTTTGGCCTTAACTTTCTGTTAAAAACAAGCTTAGAACCTTGTAAATATTTACTAGGTAGTGAAATGGTAATTTTGTACTTTAAAGCATCCCAATTTAACGTTTGAATGGCACACTTTATCTAAAGAATATTTGAAATATGATATATTTGATAAACATAGACTTTGTATACAATAACATTACCCAATCTTTGGTCACACAGCGAATAATAAACTCTCTATTATGAGATTCTGCCATAATGCATAACCTTAATTGTTTGTGAATTAGACAGTAAATTTTGAACATTAAAAGTGAAAAACAAAATTTTGGGGGAAATGGTGAACCTTAACTTTACGATTTATATACATGTAGTAAACAATACACCAAAAAATGTTTGTTCTTGATAGTATGACCTTCACATTAGATCTAGTGCAATTGAAAGTAACAGCTTTTGAAAACTACACGAGCTCCGAATTTCATAAAGTTACGATACTCACGCAAAATAATTGAAGAATATCGTTGCTAATTGACTGCATAACACTGTATTTTTGAATGGTGAGACGAAGTAGTCGCAGTGAGAGATCCCATCAGAGCCGACGTAAACAAAATTTTATATAGAAGTGTAGGCAGCTAGCTTATTAACCAATCAGACGGCTTGATTATTAATGTGTGCAGTGGATTGGAATGACACACTCTTGTTACTTTAAAAATGAAATTCATTTCTTAAATGTACGCTGCTACACGTGTACAGTAGTCAAGAAAACGAATTTGTTTATTTTCATCAGTTTCTTTGAATCATTCAGTTCAGCAATGAGACGAACATTTTACAATATATAACAAAACTATAGGGCTTCCCCATTCCAAAGCTGAATACCAGGACCACCAATAAACAATTGAGTTGCCGATGTTTATAGTTCATGATGTCACGAAGGACATACACGATTATCCCCCTTACCACAGCCAGATAGAATCATGCTGTAAGATTTTGGCAGATGATAAAATACTAAGTCATTCGACGACTTCCTTTCTACGCGTATTCTCTTTCAGGTTTACAATGCACTGTTTAGTGTTTACACAATGACGCGGAACAATTCCCGCTACGTGAATGTGTTCATTGTATATTTTCTACGCGAAATAAATTAAATGTTGATGTTGTTGATGTTACAGAGTTACAATTATATCCTTTCAGGTTTTCTTAGTTTGCAATAGTTTATCACATTTGTATTTTAATTATTTGAAGTACATAATTTTCATTATAAAATTCCATTTTTTAAAACATTGTTAGAATTTATTTTATTGAATAGTAGTTTTTTTTTCTTTCCTTTTTTTAATTGTACTTGTAAAATTTGGTAAATTTCCATTATATTATTTGATTCGTTTTTAACTTAAACATTTTAATACTAATTCCCTATTTTCCTTTGACACTTCTTTTTCTATATTTCTGTTTTTACTTCCAGTAGTCAATACCATTTTGATATTATTTACAATATATTTCCCCTTGGGGGTGGAGGGTGGGGGGGTATGGGATATAAAACCATGGACTAAAACAAACATATTAAGCAGGGTTAAACTACAATATCAATATGAAAATAAAATGGGGAAAATCAAAACCTGGATACGAAAATTCTAAACAAAACCAATGCTGAAGTATAAATGTAATATTTAAAAGAAAATAAATGTCAGAATCACGCACATAAACAATACAGAATTACTTATAACTATTATCAACTAAATTAAAACCAATAAAAAGACTGATTCTGTATAATATTTCATTTTATTTACATGATATTTCATTTTGTTAACTTATTAAATGATTACGTGGTAGATTGAGTATTATGCAAGTCTTCTCCTTAAAGATACAATACTGATCTCCACACAATGGATGCAAATCAAGCCTCATTGGTTACCTATTGACCGCTGTTACCAGTTTATCACAATACATGTATATTTGAAAACAGAAGCATGTTATAAAGGTATGCATAGAAAGCATGTAATTAAGCAACACTATCAGGAATGATCTAGAACTAATTGTAACGGCCCTGTTACAGATGTCCCCCAAACATTCCCCCATTTACATTGTAGCAAGTGGTGTCATTTGTTTTAGCCTTTAGGACAGATGATTTTGACCATACCATTCTGTGAAGCATCTCAGTATAACTGTTTTATAACGTACAGTTCATTTCATACAGACACACATCAGTTATAGACATCCAATAAAAAATTCAGTGCACATGCATGTACCTGTTTGAGCATGTCCATATGTTATACTAGTTTAAATAAAAGATTTCACAAGATTTCAATGATAAACGAACTGACAGCGAATAAAAAAAAACAAAAAACCAAAAAAAACAAAAAAAAAAAAAACAACTACGTTTGGGGAACATAATTAATGATGGTACATTTGTATATGTAACTGCAATACCTGAAGAAACATTGAATCCATTTATGTAATCTACATGTACTAAATGAATGTACACTGACATATTTCATTGATGACGCTGATTTCTGTGCATTATTCATTATCATCGCCCTGACAAAATTAATATAGTTATGGCGTGTACAAGTAACATCTTATTGATCAATGAATGTTGTTCTTGCAGATTCTAAGAGCCAGGGTATTTAAATCAATAAGCTTACTATATATACCTATATATTATTCAAGTAACACATCATTGATTTGAGGCAACTCAATTCTGCAGGACTACAAATGTAAATAGTTCGAATAAAAGCATAGTTCAATGTTTTTAAAGTAATACCAATACTTTGCTTTTTGAATGGCCCCTGGATCTTTTGTGACACTAGTGAAGGTTTCGTTTTCAATCGATAGAAACAGATCATGGTTCGCTATAGAAATTTTCAGCTCACTGGTTCATGAAGAGCCTCGCTTTGACTACAGTAGACTGGGTGTTTAAAAAGACGATTGACTACATGGTTTACTTAAATCAATATTCGGTAATATTAGAACTTCATTGCATCTTTTTCACTCAAGAAGAAATGTTCAGTATTTACATGAATTATGACCTTGCTACCCATTTTAACTTTTAAAGATGGCGTCCATTGAAAATCAAGCAACATTTTCGACCTCAGACGAATTCGGTCACCTGCATAACACGACATTCAAGCCCTACCTATGCCTCTGGCACGCGCCTGTTATAGTACAATCGTGTATAGTTACATATAAATGGATTTCGTATGATTAAATTTCATTAAATCTATAAAAGTTGATGAATTTCAAGAATCATGAATTCATTGAACCCTAATAGTCTACATTTATAGAATCGGCCATCTGTTTTTTGGGCGTTACGCTTTTCTAATGTGTAAATACAATATGTACTCACTCAAGATCGTGTGTGACAAAATAATTGCATCTCCACCATTATTTAAGTAATACGTAGTCTCCGTTTTCGCTATTTACCGCAGGTAGGAGGTATTGGATTCCTTCTTTTGAAACCTATTCAATTTTATTCTAACCTTGGTAACCAGGGTCGCAAACACCGCAGATGATCTCTACATCATCTGTTTACGTACAGTGCTTTGGGGCGGATCACAAAAGACATCACTAATGACTGTTCTAACCACTGGCAATTATAACGTTTTGATGCGGATGGTATAGAACTCTAAATAGATGGTACCCAAGTTCGCCGATGAAGAAAGAGCAAATGGTATAGGATTATATTCTGTACTCCGAGATATCCGTAGTACGTCGCGAAATTCCGTAAAAATTCAATTAAGGAAAAGCCTATTATTTTTTTACTCGAAATTTACATGTACACATGTACCTGGGCCCTGGCACTGTAATACTAAACAAAATATTTGCAAATTGCAGCAAGCAAATACATAAAATGTACAACTGTACCACTAAGGAGAACGCTGGTGAATTGTAACATTAGATATCATTCTTATTCTAAACTACATGTAAAACTTATGACTACAATTCATAAATCAACGTTCCCAATAGCTATTAATGACTGAAAATGTTAAAACACTTTTCACGGCCATTTTGACCGTTATTTTTAAGTACCCAAAATGACGTTATTATTATAAAACGTCAACCACTGGTACAGTGTTAATGTGGTTTGATTGAAAAATAGATGAACCGTGTATCTTTCTAAAGACTTATTATTAGCATTATTTATGAATTGTAATGAATTATCATTAATCAAAATTAATATTTAGGTCTCTAAATCGTTTTGAGTCTTTTCGTCATTTTTGGGGTGTACATGTACAATGTATCAAAGGAACCGGTTAAAATGGCTGTGATATTAAGTGAAAGCGCAGACAGTAATTATACTTGTTGGAATTCACAAATATTCAGTGCAGTGCCCGGGTAAATTTCGAGTAAATAATAGGTTTTTTTCTGAATAGTACATGCAATTTCGGGATGAACTTTGCTGGTATTCTACATATTCAAGTACAATCTTATACCATTATGACGATGTGCAGTACCTCCTTAATTAAGGATGAATAACACACCAGAGAAATTTGATAGGGATGAAAAGTGGAGGATATGTTCAATAGATTTTTTTTTTTTTTTTTTATTTTTTTTTTTACAAATTTACTTTAGTAAAAAATGCAGTTTTCGTAGATAGTAATCGGGGGGGGGGGGGGGTGGGTGGGGGGTGGGGGGGGATTTAGAACCCGCGAGCTACAGTTATGCAGTCAACTTGCTAACCTACTGGGTATTTTCTTTAGAGAAGTGGACAAGAGGATGTAGGCTATGCCTGTTCACTTCTCTAAAGAGAATAGCCTACTAGGCTTCTAGGTCAAGTAATCAAATCTTAACAAAATAGACAAATATTGCTAGCATTTATATTTCCATTCATGTCTTAAAACAGAGTAAGCCATTATGACGATCTAGTGTACCTTTCTAGTAGTATAAATTCGAACCCATGTGGTACAACTGATTGCGTACATATATTTCGAAATTAAATTCTATCGCATGCGGAAGATCTCATTTAATACAAGTTTAAGCAGTACATCATTTGCCCACTAGAGTGCAGGTACTTACATGTAAGATTGTATATATACATATACTTACTGGAAGTGATCAGATATCAATTAGGTTTTTTTTTTTATAAACTGTTAGTTGTAAGTTTCAAATTCATAATTATGCATAAAGCAGTTGTCAGTACTTGTAACGATTCATGACCATGATCATGTCGGCACACGTATTGACTATCGGCACACGTGTTGACTGTCGGGACATTAAACAAGGACCATTATACGTAATGTTCATAAAGTGCGATTGGGTGTCGACTGTTTTTACTCTCAAGGTTTATTCTTCTTCATTTTTTTAATGTATTCCAGCATTATCATTACGGTTCAGGGTTGAAAACTTTTATATCCTAGTTGACAGCAAGGTGAAAGCACATGAAACATGGATTTTACATTTCCCTTTACAGGTACGGAACGAATCTCACAAACCATGACAACAAATAACATCACAAACCATGAAAATAGAATAACACCACAAAGCGTGAAAATAATATAGCAATCACATATATAGTTCCTATATATCGTTTGTAAAGAAAACCATACCTATATATCTAAAATGTCACGATATCTTAATTACACTATAATGACTTCAAATCAAAATTTGCTTTTAAGATTCCCATTATTTGGGTCAAAGATATATGAATTGAACATATGTTCTTAAAACTTATATTTGTGATTTATCAAGATTTTTCAAGAACGGGTCTTTTTTTTATGGTGTTTTGTTCCCCTGCCATAAATATGGCCCATGGCATCGATCGGCATCTGTACAACTAGTTTTTAAACTTTACGCGTTTTCAATACAACGTGTATATGCCAGTCCAAATTGACAATTTAAGACAATGTTATTCTCTCTCTCTCTCTTTCTCTCTATTTCACATGGAACCACTGGATTAACACGACAACGAATTACCATAGAAACGCCCATTCAATATTGACACGTGACTTTCGAGAGGTTTAGCCACTTTACAACTTACAAGTACCATGCAGTGTGTATGTTACAGTAGGATGTTACCTAGTATCGCTTTTCCAAAGGAGACAGTCGCAGAAGAAGAAACAAAAACAAGATGTGTTTGTGAAACTTTGATGTCCCCGTGTGATAGCAAAGTAATTCTGGCCTGGTGCTTATACAATGTAAAACTTTTGAGCACGTTTTCATACTCAAATTAAAACTCCGTGATCTAAATCGTACTCGTATTCGAAAGTGAAGGTTAGAAAACTTTTATAAAAATCATTCTCCCACTTAAATGGAGTACATGCTCAAGATTTTTCGAGCATGCTTTGGAGCTTGCTCAGAGTTGTACTCAAAATAAACACGGCTGAGTTTGAGTATGAGTACGGTAAAAGTTTTATAACCTCAAGGCTTGGTACCAAAAGAAATATATAAACACGTGAAATATGAAAGCCCTAGCACTAAGCGCTCAAAAGTGGCCAAGGTTAAAATCCCTGCGGACAAACAGACAGACAAGGAGATAAAAAGCCCCCGAATCCCTGATTACGGATGCATAGAAATTAAACAAAATTAAAAACAACACCTAAAATATGTTCTTTTGTCCAAACTTTAAAATTCTAGATTTGGTAGGTGGGGATGCTACTAAGACATCGGTGACGATCGGCCAATAAAGTTAACTTTGTATGTAATATGTTGCTAAAAAAAAAATAAGGGTAGTCACGCCAACAAGCATTACTTTACGCATGATCAAAGAAATACGATACTGTTATTCTTACCGCAAAAATCGTCAAAACCTGTTATCGTTAACAAACAAAAAAACAAAAACAAAAAACAAAATAAATAAATAAATAAAAATTCTATATCATATTCAAATCACACCAAGCTGTGACCCGTCGAAGCAGTTAGAAAATCATTTACAAACACTAATTAATATATTCTTGGCTAGGTAGATTTAGCGATCACTGCACGGAGATGCATTTTACATACGGAAGCCTAGATTTTGAACACAGACCAGAGTGAGGTTCAACCATAGAATAAAAACCCACCGGATTTATATCCGCCTGACTTAGCAGAGATTATCCGGCCTCGAACACACATGACTCTCTCTCTTTTACATCCGACTGATTACAATTTGTGGTGGCGCGATCTATGACGGAGGTGATACAAGGATCTAAGGCTTACTTCAGGAAACGATACTTTATAACTTGTCCACCACACAAGGTCTCGGTGTTTAAGTCTTCATAAGTACACCTTCTTTAAGATTGTACCAAACAAATACGTAAAAATTTCCTCAGGCTTAAATTAAAAATTTATTTGTTTGATGTACTCCGATCGACCCGTGAAATTTGCCCCGACCCGATCATTTTTCCCGCACTTGGAAATTTTAAATTTTTTTTATTTGCTCCCTGGAAAATAAACATTCTTCGAATTAGTATTAAACTTGATGCTATTTTTTTTTTTTATTTGGACTAATTGTTTTACAGAATTCTTGTTATCAAAATGTCCTTAGAGCGTCTTTCGGTTCTACTTTCACTTTGATAATGACCATTTGTTAATCCGGGAACTTTTCAAACACTTTTCTATGTGAACGATCAAATATACCGCATCACAGCTCCAAATTACCACATTATCTACCAACAAGATAGAACAAGGAGCTACGAACTCCCCCGTCGAGGCCTGATCGTATTTATGTACAAAAGTTTGAAAGTCATGTCATTTAAATAAAAAAATCACGTGGGATAGCGCACCAAAATTATGGCGGACCACGAGTCGGCGTTTATGTTGGTCTATATTTCTGAAAAGGCACGCATATTATTTTGATATGGGATTATTTAAATGTTATGACGATTTAATAGGTGAACAGCACTTTTACTTAGCTCTTAAACTGAGACACACGAATGGAACACGATCGTCACAACAATTTGAACGATGCGGGGAAATCGGCATTAAAATTATATTGGGTAATATTAAAACTTATTGTAAATTGCTGTCAATTTACGTGTATTATATACAATGTGTACAAAATGATTGTTCTAAACTCTATTCTGTCTGGCAGCGTTATGTGTTTAATGAAAACATAAGAAAATTGGTAAATCTGATTTTCAAAAAAAAAAAAAAAAAAAAAAAAAAAAAAATACCGACCTACCTACCCGACTTGAAAAATGTGGGTCGGAGTACATCAAACAAAAATATTTTTAATGATGGCCTCAAGTTCAATTTTTTGTTCTTGTAACTTTTAATACTTTGTTCAAAGGAACAAAACCTCTTGCTGTGTAAGATATAAAAGAAATATATCTTAATTTAAAAAAAAAATATTTTTGCCACTTAGTTTCCAATCTAGGGTATCAGGCTCTTGTTAGATTAGAAGAGTGTGAAATTAGAAGAGTGTGAAATTAAACTTTCGTAATAAGAATGTCCTCTTTGTAAAAACTTATCTATAGAGATTAAAATTAATATCTTTTATTTTTTATAAAGCTGACCTATTTGTTCCCAAATCTCAACAAAATATATTGTAATTGATATATTTGTGTCCACCGCGATGCACAATATAACATGCATGGCTCCTCAATGGCAAAGCTTATTTATTATAATGTCAAATCGCTTCATATCAAGATCTCTCAAAAGATGTATAAATCAACTTTTGAAAAAAATTAACATAATGAATAAATAGATAAAGAATTTGGTATATTTTAAAATAAAGAAAATTCAAACTAGGATTTTGGATATATGCTGGACCTTTTAAAAAAGTGATTAAAAAAAATATGACACATTCGGCAAATTGACGTTATCATATTTGACCTTTAGTTTTAAGATATGGTATTGACCTTCATTATACTTAAGAGAGGGGACTGCTCAAACATGTGCCCAAATATCAGGTACCTACAAGCTACACAACAAACAATACCCATTACTTTATATTAGACAGTTAAATCTCGAAACAATGAAATAAATGTACTCAAGATTTAGACTCCCAGAAATAAATGTACTCAAGATTTAGACTCCCAGAAATAAATGTATTCAAGATTTAGACTCCCAGAAATAAATGTATTCAAGATTTAGACTCCCAGAAATAAATGTACTCAAGATTTAGACTCCCAGAAATAAATGTATTGAAGATTTAGACTCCCAGAAATAAATGTACTCAAGATTTAGACTCCCAGAAATAAATGTATTCAAGATTTAGACTCCCAGAAATAAATGTACTCAAGATTTAGACTCCCAGAAATAAATGTACTCAAGATTTAGACTCCCAGAAATAAATGTATTGAAGATTTAGACTCCCAGAAATAAATGTACTCAAGATTTAGACTCCCAGAAATAAATGTATTCAAGATTTAGACTCCCAGAAATAAATGTACTCAAGATTTAGACTCCCAGAAATAAATGTACTCAAGATTTAGACTCCCAGAAATAAATGTACTCTAGATTTAGACTCCCAGACCTCCAAGATATTGGATGTTGCCCATCTTTTTCAGAATACTGGTCATAAATTATATTAGTTTGTATTAAACATAATTGAATATTAGTATTATGGAGATTTCAATTTTTTAAATTAATGATTTAAGAAGATATAAGCAAAAACTAATTTTACAGAAAGTCCAAATACTAGTAAGTAAATAAAAAATGAATAGATATATTTTCAGACACACACAATGTAAGCTGGTGTAGTTATGTAGCATTTACACCTAGATTTGAAGACAATACAGCATAACACATGCATAGAGATAAGCATATACTTGTTCTTAAATACAATGCAATAAATGTGCACAGAACTTTTGTAAAGAAGAATATTTTTGTAAAGAGAAGTATTTTGACAATGTTTAAAATTATTTCCAGAATATATTAGTCTTTGCAAATAACCTGTCCTACAAACATATGTAACACAGACTCACAATATAACACATACTCGCTACATATAACACAGACTCGCTACATATAACACATACTCGCTACATAAAACACAAACTCACTATAAATATCACAGACTCACTATATATATATATATATATATATATATAACACAGAGACTCACTATATGTATATTTAACACAGACTCACTATATATAACACAGTCTCAGTATATATAACAAACTCACTATATATAACACAGTCTCAGTATATATAACACAGACTCACTATATATAACACAGTCTCACTACATATAACACAGACTCACTATATATAACACAGACTCACTACATATAACATAGACTCACTATATATAACACAGTCTCACTATATATAACACAGACTCACTATATATAACACAGACTCACTATGTATAACACAGACTCACTACATATAACACAGACTCACTACATATAACACAGACTCACTACATATAACACAGACTCACTACATATAACACAGACTCACTACATATAACACAGACTCACTACATATAACACAGACTCACTACATATAACATAGACTCACTATATATAACACAGACTCACTATATATAACACAGACTCACTATATATAACACAGTCTCACTATACACATGTACATGTATGTAACACAGACTCACTATATATAATACAGACTCACTATATATAACACAGACTCACTATGTATAACAAACTCACTATATATAACACAGTCTCACTATATATAACACAGACTCACTATATATAACACAGACTCATGATATATAAGACAGACTCAATATACGTATATATATACCTCACTACATACTCATCAAATGTAACATACTCACTACAGACTCACTATACATGACACAAACTCACAATATATAACATAGACTCATTATATATAACATAGACTTACTCTATATAACATAGACTCACTATATATAACATAAACTCACAAAATATAACACAGACTCACTAAATATAACACAGACTCAATAATATAACACAGACTCATTACATTTAATACAGACTCACTATATAACACAAACTCACTATATATTACAGAGTCACTATATATAACACAGACTCACTACAGACTCACTATACATAACACAAACTCACTATATATAACACAGACTCATTATATATATATATATATATATATATATATATATATATAAACACAGACTCGCTATATATTACAGAGTCACTATGAATTACACAGAGTCACTATATATAACACAGACTCACTATATATAACACAGACTCACTATATATAACACAGACTCACTATATATAACACAAACTCACTATTTGTAACACATACTCACTATATATATAATACAGACTCACATACTATATTTATCACAGACTCACTATTTATAATACAGACTCACTATATATAAACACAGACTCACAGACTCACTATACACATGTATATGTATGTAACACAGACTCACTATGTACAACACAGACTCAAGTGCTATATAACACAGAGTCACTATATATCACACAGACTCGCTATACATAACACAGACTCACTGTATATAACACAGACTCACTATTTATAACACAGACTCACTGTATATAACACAGACTCACTATATATAACACAGACTCACTATTTGTAACACATATTCACTATTTATAATACAGACTCACTATATGTAAACACAGACTCGCTTTATGTAATAGACTCACACAGACTCACTATACACATGTACATGTATGTAACACAGACTCACTACGTATAACACAGACTCACTATTTATAACACAGACTCACTACATATAACACAGACTCACTATATATAACACAAACTCACTATTTGTAACACATACTCACTATATATAATACAGACCCACATACTATATTTATCACAGACTCACTATTTATAATACAGACTCACTATATGTAAACACAGGCTCGCTTTATGTAACAGACTCACTACAGGACTCGAAATTAACATATGCCCGTCAGTCTGTGACTGGTTAAAAGTCTGGCGGACTAACTGACATTTGTTTTTGTCAGTCCGATGGGACTGGTTAATTTTCTAAAGCATCATTTTGGAAAATATACTTTTGAAATTTTATACACACATTTGGCATGCTTCGATCTGAAGATATCAGACGAATCTGATTCGTAAATATAAATCCCACATTTAAGTGTTACAATATTGTCTGAGGTATATTGAGTTAAATTTCATTTTGATAACATTAACCAAATATGTTTAATTATTTCTGGAAAACTCTGTTGGACTGGTAAATTCTTCTGCGGACTGGTTGAAATTATACTCCATCATTCCAGCTGGACTGGTGACATAAAAAGTTAGCTTCAAGCCCTGCATTATGTACAACACAGACTCAAGTACTATATAACACAGACTCACTATACACATGTACATGTATGTAACATAGACTCACTATATATAACACAGACTCACTATTTATAACACAGACTCACTATACATAACACAGACTCACTATTTAAAACACAGACTCACTGTATATAACATAGACTCACTATTTATAACACAGACTCACTGTATATAACACAGACTCACTATACATAACACAGACTCACTGTATATAACACAGACTCACTGTATATAACACATACTCACTATTTATAACACAGACTCACTATACATAACACAGACTCACTATTTATAACACAGACTCACTGTATATAACACAGACTCACTATATATAACACAGTCACTATATATAACACAGACTCACTATTTGTAACACATACTCACTATATATAATACAGACCCACATACTATATTTATCACAGACTCACTATTTATAATACAGACTCACTATATGTAAACACAGACTCGCTTTATGTAACAGACTCACTATACACATGTATATGTATGTAACATAGACTCACTATATATAACACAGACTCACTATTTATAACACAGACTCACTATATATAAACACAGACTCACTATTTATAACACAGACTTACTATATATAACACACTCACTATATATAAACACAGACTATGTATAACACAGACTCACTACACACACCGCCACGCAAGGATTGATACAAGTATCATCAATTGTGCAAGTGAGGAAGGAAATTAATATGTACACTGTGTAGTGTTTCATCCACACACACAAAACAAGGAAACGATCGTTGAAATTTACTCAACAGTCTTCACAAAAATCATACTGTCATGATGATGTGTCACAAACTTACAATATCGAATCATGAATGTGTAAATGTGTGTTTGCTAGATGTAAAATATTAAAATATTGTTAATAACGACGACAATAAAGAAAATATTACTAACCGGTAAACTGATCACGGAATTCCTCAAAAATGTCTCGCTGTACGAAAATGATTTACATTGTCTGTAGGAACTGGCGTAGATTTCACAATGGACGCTTTAAGCCAGCAATTTCTACTACCCAGCATTGGCCACGCATGACTATTTCATAGCACTGAAGCATTAAATACCATGCGCTGTGTTCAGGACGTGTCTGACGACCGGCCATGTGACATGTTTAAGTGTAGTGTAGTGTGTGTGTGTGGTTCACAAGCACTGTCGGTGGGATGCGTGCGAACACTCCACATCTAGGCATAGATCTGTATTATAATCTTCTTTTACTGTAAGTTCCGTATACTGTTTAGTGGGATGCTCCGTGATTTCAGTGTCGGAGACGTGAAATCGATAGACAATTATATGGGAAGTTCCAATAAAAACACACACAAATAAATCGAATTAAAAGACATAAAAGTGAGACTTGAAATTTTATAGCTGTATTGGCATATACTAGAGTTCGTTATGTCAACACTATTGCACGAGCAAAGGAAAACAATTTATAGCATCTACTAAAAACATCTGTTGAAGGACGGAAATCCATAGCATCACTTTCAAAAGAGGGAAAGGGGAATTTTTATGGCAATTTTAAAAAAAAATCTGTATATTCAATATATATATTCTTCAGTCGTGTTTATATATATATTTATACATAAAGCACTAAATAATCACAACTAGGTACTGAAAATTTTCACTCCAGCCTCGGGTCGAACCAGCGACCCACGGCATCAACCGCCTAGCAAAACTGTCAAACCAGTGCGTAAGTCCACTCGGCCACAACGACTTCCCCATATGATATTTGTGTTTGCATTCAGTCGTGTACACTCGTAACGGATGTTGAAACACGACTGAAGACCGGTAACACGGTCGAAATATTTCTACAAAGTGTTCAGAGGTGGGTTTTTTTTTTTTTTTATACTTTACTTCGATAAAGAGACTTTATATATATATATATATATATATATATATATATATATATATATATATATATATATATAAACTTTTTTTCAAAAAAATCCGACAGTTTCAAAGATGGAGTACACTCTATATAAAAAAAAATACCTTCAAAATCATTTGTGTTTGGGTTTTTTTTTCCATAGAAAACGATATAAAATTGAATAGTTACATGTACATGTACTTGCATTAAATGTAAGTTGAATAATTGAAATCTGTGTCCGAGCCCAAATTAGCCACTACCAATGAAAATTAGATGCTTATATAGGCCTATATACTTGAGGGAAATACCTGTAGTGTAATGGAAAATTGATAATCTTCAATGCTCTCTATTTAATAACAAAGTGGTGATATCCGGAAATTCAATTGATGTCTGCACATGTATTTCTGGATTCGAGTTTAAAATCCTACAGCTAAGATATCCGTTCATAGCTTTTATTTCTCTTTCTACTTATGTCTGATTAAGTTGCGCCCCCACCTACCCCCCCCCCTCCCAACTTAAATTCCGGGATCCGTCCCTGGTATACGTATCATAAGATCAGCTATATTATTCAGATAATCTCTGCAGGAATCTCAGAGCAATGAGATATGACTTTGCGAGATCACAAAGGGTGGTGAATGATCAGAGATTTTACTCCAGTTTGAATTTCCGCCAGGTGACAATGCAGACTGGAACTTTTCTCTGCCAGTTCGCTGCACTTGCTTAATTTATACATCTTGTGGAGACAGATTGAATAATGCGAGCATTATAAATACAAAAAAAAAAATTATATACCATATACGATTGATTTTTCTATCTTTAAATTATTTTGTATCACAAATACGCTATCTATCATGAAAATGTAAAAAGAAAGAAAAGAAAAAAAGTGGCAGAGAACAATTTGATAATGCGATATTACGCAATAATCTACAGGAAGCATGAAAACCTTGAAAATAAATTTTGAAATTACACATTTAATTAACAGACACTAAAAACCTCTGAAGTTTATGGAAAATATGAAATCCATTTTCTACTTCTGCATATTACCTTAGTGGTTTTTGTGTGTTGTTTTTTAATGATTTTATGATATACACTTCTTGTGTAGACGTATTAAAATGCCCCTCCCCCCCCCCCCCCCCTTTTATATACAAGTTTCATTAAATCTGGTTTTGCACAGTTTCAAAGATATCTTTAAAAGTATAACTATGTGCATCTAAGGAAATTGGATTGATAGAATCATACACTAGTATAAATTTATAAAGTTTATATTTTATCAGATGCCATTATTTTAATTCAGCAGAGAATATACAAGTATTTTGAATGTCTTGAAGCTTTTCGTAGTACATTTGACACTTTAAGTTCATAATACTGCACACAATACTGCACTGTAAACAAGTACAAACACACTTCACACAATATCTTTTTGTGAAGTCGAGCACATGTTTTAGGATGTGAAGCTGGACACATGAAACTTATGGTATTGCAAATACATTACTATTCAATCCTCTCTTCTTCTTTTTTTTTTTTTTGCATTAAGTCCAGTACATATGTTCATGATTTTTACATACATGAATACATTAAATTTAGATATACTTTTATTTCTGTGTGACGTTGAACACATTTGTTCATGATTTTTTACATATGGAACACACCCCTTTTTGATGTAGAGTATATTTTGTGTGAAGTCGATGGCTTTTCACATAAATAGACAAAAGTTTGCTCTTTGTATCAATAAAATGTATAAGCTTCTGTTTGCACCAAGATTTACAAAAGTATTTTCTTTTCTGGAGGTAAAAGGAGGTTGTAGTGAAGTGTTTAGCTGTTAAACGCTTATATTAGAATCTAAACACTTCCATTTATGTGTTTAGACACATTTAATTTCTAAACAAACAAGTGTTTAATTTCTAAACACTTTCTCATGTGTTTAGAAATTTAACATGTTTAGAATCTAACCATGTCCAAAAAAAGTGACAACAAAGTGTTTAGAAAAGTGTTTGAACTCTAAACACATTTTTTACAGTGCATGTCACAATATAAAAGCGGTGGTAAGAGTCAGAGGAATCTCGGATTGTGCCCTGTGCGCTAAGATAGGTCGATCTAAATTTGTGGTACTATTCCTACAGCTGGTGACGTCTCAATATGCGTGAACAATTCTAGACGTGACGTAAAAACAATCAATCAATCAATCAACCGACCATATCTATTAATCATAATTAGTAACATTTAATCCACTTGATCCCTGCTAAGGACCTTAACCAAGATTTTCACCAGGGTAGGCAGGGTAGAGTTGGGATCGAGTCAGAACACCGTACGTGGCATTTACTCTTGAAAGGCTGCTCCAACCACAGTTACCTGTGGGGGCGCTTTGTGCCTGTGACAAAGGGAGGTAATCCATGGGTGCACACAGCGATTCCGCGAGTTGGCCGCAAGGGGGTAGATTTGAATGTTAAATGGGTCGTTACAAACACTTGCCACTAAGTTATTCTAGTTTTCATCTGGTCTGCATCGGGGGTCAATATATAGTAGACCGGTTCTCTCTTTGTTAAGCGCCAGTTAATATTCGTTTAAATGGATGGAGACAAGTTTTATGCTTGTGCATGATACATGGCTTGTTTAATTGTCATCAAGGAGGGGTGGGGGTATGAAGCAACTATAAATCAAAGTAATATAGATACTACCTAGTTACAAAGACAAAAGTAGGCGGGGCCATTACGTGGTTTGAATTACATCTGATCAGTAGAATTTTTACATTCTTGCCTATCCATCAAGTTGGATCCTGTTTGTAACACTATATTGTAAGCGTGAACTAGATTTAAATGCATAATTTGCGTTATAGTCTGTTTCCTTAAAGTGTATATTCACAATCACACCTCAAGTTTACATTGTAGTGGCGTTGTGGGGAATAAAATATGCACACAGTACAGTTCAAAATAAGCAGTCTTGACCGCGAATACGCAGTCCTGACCGCAAATACGCAGTCCTGACCGCAAATACGCAGTCCCGACTACAAATACACAGTCCTGACTACAAATACACAGCACTGACTAAAAATACTCAGCACTGACTACAAATACGCAGTCCAGACTACAAATACGCAGTCCAGACTACAAATACGCAGTCCTGACTACAAATACACAGTACTGACTATAAATACACAACACTGACTATAAATACGTGGTACTGACTACAAATACACAACACTGACTATAAATACGTGGTACTGACTACAAATATGTAATCTTGACTACAAGTATGTAATCCTTACTACAGATACGTAATCCTGACTACAAATACGCGATATCGACTACAAATACGCAGTACTGAACGCTAATACGCAGTACTCACTACAAATACGCAATACTCACTACAATACGCAGCCCTGACTACAAATACGTAATACTCACTACAAATACGCAGTCCTAACTACAAATACGCAGTACATATACTAAACAGAAATACGCAGTGTTGAATTGAAAAAATTCTAAGGTAAATCGCAAAACACAACCGGGTGATATTTGAGCTTCTCGTCATTAATATGATATTGTACCGTGTCTTTTGAATAAGACAATAAATAGGTAACAACTGTGAATCATCATAACATGCGTTAATTAGGGGGTGTAATTTCTTATTTCTTATCATGCGTTAATTAGGGGATGCCATTTCTTATATCCAATGCATAGTCAACATATTTTTCACCATTAACTAAAATACGTTAAACGATTTTGTAACAAACGCGATTTAGGGTACTGGCATTCTGATTGACCTAGTATGAAAACGTTCCTATGTAGTATACAATGAATAAGATATTTCTGAAGTCAAATTTCCTTTTCTATATATTTTGTATAACTCCGCCTGGGTGTGACCCTCGGGAAACATCCTGCCGATTCCAAGCCCAGACAAAGGAGGAGGGTCAGGCATAGGGTTGACAACCCCATCCTGCAAAAACCATTTGTTACAGAAACGCCACCATATTTAAACATATTTTTGCTAGGTGTAAATGCAAAGGCTATAACAGTGATGATTTTTTTTAACAAAGTAGAGAATGAAAGAGAGAGAGAGAGAGAGAGAGAGAGAGAGAGAGAGAGAGAGAGAGAGAGAGAGAGAGAGAGAGAGAGAATTATCACAAGTCTATTTTCCATCATATAAATATTTCAAACCATCGACGAACGGAGCATAACCTATTTATATTTCCTTCCCTTAAAACACGCCATGGATTGATCAACTTAGGGCTTTAAGAGACAATTATTGACTAAGAAGGATTACCAGCGAAGTTCGCTCTACAAGTTCAAGTTTCTATTGTATTTAGTCAATACAAGCTGTAATTTATAAACACTCAGGAAAAGGGGATCGGAGGTACATCATCTATAAATCTCTTTACACTATATATCGAGGTCTCTCTTGCACGCAGCAGGACATTAAACCTCTGTTATATAATTTATGTCCTCCTTTATCCACAGGCACTCAACGTTTTAAATATCTATAATAAAAAAAAACTGCCTTTCTGTAAAAATAGTATTCACATTTGTTTACAAGAAGGCAATTTTTTATTATAGATATTGAAAACGTCGAGTGCCTGTGCCTTTATCATATATATACATTGTCTTAGCCTTAGCGCTGAGCTATTGCATCATTTTAAACTACACCAACAAGGATACGATGCAAGACCTTACGCCTGCCGCTTTCGCACGGACGGACTGGAATTCCATTTTTCAACTTTGTTAGATCCAACACTATAATATTTAAGTTATTGAATCATGCATCACAATAAAAAAAGGATGGGGTTTGGGGGTTGAGGTGGAGTTGGAGATTTCCCAGGAAAGTAAATGTTAAGTATTCCTGCAGCTGATATATACATATGTATATATATCATAACTGCAGCAGACACACAGAATCACTTATTTTTACAATGATGACTATTTCTTTACTAATGCAAATAAAAATGTTGGTATTGGGTGTCTACACCCCCCCCCCCCCCCCCCCCCCATCCCCACCCCACCTATACTGCACACAATGTTCTTAGATCTAATAGCAGTAGTTCTTAATGAGAAGAATATAAGCTTGAAAGTTATAAATAAAACCATTTAGTGAAATACAAGCGCCCCCTCCCATTATATCTTTATTTGTATTAGAAAATATAAACAAATACTGTATACGTGCTTATTTTCGCCCCGTGTTAATTTCGCCTTTATATCCTTGCTGACGGTTTCGCCCCTTTTACATTCCCCCTTATCACAGTTCGATAAGAGAGAAAACAGTTTTGCCCAGTTTTAATTTCGCCCACTGACAATTATAACGAGGACAAAAGGGGCCAAAATAAAACAGCTAGGTGGGGATAATTAGATTATGTCAGTCAAATGCAACGTGCTCCCCAGGCACCACCCCACTTCCTGCCCCCCCCCAGGCACCACCCCACTTCCTGCTCCCCCAGGCACCACCCCACTTCCTGCTCCCCCAGGCACCACCCCACTTCCTGCTCCCCCAGACATCACCCCACTTCCTGCTCCCCCAGACATCACCCCACTTCCTGCTCCCCAGGCATCACCCCACTTCCTGCTCCCCCAGGCATCACCCCACTTCCTGTAAGTGTGATATTTTGAACTACCAAAATCCTCTTCATTCACCTTTAGGCGTTTTTTTTTTTTGTTTTTTTTAAAACCAATATTTTATAGCATGTATTAGAAAATTGACAACCTTAGATACGAATCTGTGCTTCCACTTCAAAGATTTTCTTCCTGTCGACCAAGAAAAAAAGCATTTGAAATGTCTATTTGGATGGGGTTCAAAAGGCAAACGATGTTTTAATTTTAGCAAACTTGGATCTACGAACATCCCAATACCATACACAAATACCCAATCATAACAATATCATATCACGTATCATGAGTGACCATTCATCAGCATACTTGTTTCAGTGTTGAACACTGTGAACAGCTTCAAAAGGCCATAACCACGAGAATATACTGTCGTCAAAATCAAGAGTTTTGATATTTTGAACTTCATTTAGCACATATTTAAAAACAAAAATAATCAAAGTCTGAATAATAGTTCAATGCTAACAAGTGATTAACAATTATTTCTACCTGTTTACTTTTCATTGCGAAAAGGTGAAGATAACGAACAGTGATCAATCTCATAACTCCTACAAGGAATACAAAATAGAGAGTTGGGCAAAGACGGAGCTCTGGATATACCAGAGGTGAGAGAAGATTCCTAGGAGGAGTAAGCATCCTTTGTCGATCGGTCACACCTTAGAGGAGTCCTATAAACGGAGTAATCCGCAGTCATAATGAGTAAGTTTAGAACGGCCTAACAATCAATATGAAACACACGTCAGACAGCATTTGACCCAAATATCTATAGGATGTATTGAAAAATTCTAGATCATTATAACGATCATAGACTCTAAAGTATGGTATTCAGAAACCTCTGCGCTGGGCCCAATGCGCCATGCATAAGTCAAAATTTGTGGCACTTCATCTGAAAGCTGTTGACGTCCCTACATCGGTGAAAATATTCTCGAATGGACGTTAAACAACAATAAAGAAACAACAAATGGTCATTGTCAATAGACCAATCAGCTTTAATGTAGATATGTACATGTAACCACACAAAGTGATTGATCAAGCATTTATACAATGTTTTCCATGATAAGACATTATTTTAAAATGCAAAAATGACTAAAATTTGAATTGAAGATATGCATAATATCATACTTACAGATTTATTTGGTACATTTAAGTATTGAATATCCACTTTAGACAAAAGACGTAAAAATATACCGTTAAAGACGCCATATACACGTATACCGCTATAAAACGCCCTCTGGCGGTATAATGGTAATGGAATTTTGTTTGATAACTCAATGTTACATTCATTCATGTAAAAATAACACACACCACAGTCCACAAAGTGTGTAATCACATCCTCAGGCCCTCTGAACCTCTGGGTAGCCTTGATATGTACAACAAGGAAAGATAGCACGGGAATCTTATTACTTAATATCGGCGATTAAATATATAAATAAAAGTATTTTATACTACATTTTATAGCACGTAACACATTGGTATTAGAGCATGTGACTCATCTACATTATCACATAAGTTTGTCAAACGTTTCATAAACCCCTTGGAATAAGATCTAGAAGTCGGCTGTTTCTCGACTTTTGAGCAGACCTGCGCAGAATGCTATAACTGAAGATAATGGTTCAAAATATATACTTATTACATCTGTATTGGTCCAAATACATTCAATATACATTTACTACTTGAATCTATCCAGTTAAAAATTGATGTCAATTCCAATTCTGAAAGGGAAAATCAGGGAGGGGGTATTATATTATACAATATAGATCGAACTCGTTGTGAATAAAGAAGCACAAGATACATGTATGTTGTGGAGATGAGAATCTGTATAAATGTATACATCACAATAGTCCATGTAGGAAAAACTCCTGTGAGATTCCAATCCACGCCCTGCTCAATGTATATATATGTATGTACATGTATGTGTGTATGTATGTATGTATGTATGTATGTATGTACATGTATGTGTGAATGTATGTATGTATGTATGTATTATTGTGTAGATGTTTATTTTCCCGTAAGTTTATAAAATAATTCGTGGGTTGAAGAATGATTGTTGCAATGCATCAAAACTAGGTATACCCAGAAGAAGAAAAAAATTCAAAATGGGGGGAGGGGGTTACAAATGACACAGAAGTCAATAACGGTCATGGGATGTGGCGAATAAAATATAAAAGGATGGATATTAAAATTGTATTTCTTCCTAATATTTGAAAAGTAAAATCCATTTCCTCCACATGTACTCTGACAAAGACAGAGCAGAAGGAATTCTTGAAATTCTTTTAAAAGCAAACACAAATCTTAGGTAAATCTAAACATGTGTATCCAGGTCAAAATATGATTACACCCAGCATTTATAACACCATAAAAGTACAATAATAAGTATGAATGTATTTGGTATGAATTCAATAATTCTCTCTCTCTCTCTCTCTCTCTCTCTCTCTCTCTCTCTCTCTCTCTCTCTCTCTCTCTCTCTCTCCTTTTTCACCTTTCCTACTTTCAGACAAAATTAAAATCACTAATACTCAAATTCGACATGATGTTCGTGGGATTCAGATTTCATGGCTGAAAAGTTGATCTTGAAGAATATATTCGTTCGTATTTCCAATCCGTAAAATTACTGAAAATAACACCTGATGGAATAAATGGAATAAATTTTCAGCATTTCGGTACAGTCGGCGGCCTTTCAGGACATATCAGTTGAAAGTAAACAGTTATTTTTGCGACGATAAAAACTTGCTGGTAAAGATATGTATGTATAAGCTGAGATCTTGGATTTAGGGGGGTGGGGGTGGGGGTGGGGGGGGGGGGGGGGCAGGAATATGCCACTCTACAAATTATTCACGACAAGCATTTCAGCTTGCACATGCAGTGCCATTTGGTAACTTGTCACGTGACTTACACCACATCTCGTTACGTACAAACACAACATCTAGCGCGTATCCGTCCTTAAAGTTTCCGTCATGTGATAGCTGGGAATGTTCGCTATAACCACCAAGTGTCTGGAAATACTTTCTTAATGCATTCAAATTTTCCAGAGATTTTTCCACGACCACTTTCTGTCCATCCCATACTCTGTATTCAATTGACCAAACATCTACAAAAAACTTCTTAGATTTCAGTCCATCTTGTAGCGATCCCAATACTGCCATTTCTGCACCTTCTACATCCAGTGAAAAGAAATCGATATGGGTGGTTTTGATTTCCCCTAATGCAGTCTCCAGACTAAAACAAGGGACAGTGATTTTGTTTTGCTTGTTTAACATTTTCATGTGATGATCGTCTACATGTTGTTCAACACCACCAACCGTATCGCCTTTAATGAAAGACACAGACTTCATAGTACTAGAGAGACACGCACACATCCTCCAAGCATGTCTTTTCAACTTATCTATTTTTTGACATAGATCTGGATTAGCTTCGATAAGAAGTCCAGCCCATTTGTGTTTTCGTTCAAGCCACAACGAATTGGATAAGAATTGTCCGTCGTGTGCACCAATATCAACGAAAAACCCGCCTTCCTTTTTTACTATGTCATAGACCACTTGGTCCTGTTTTGCCTGTGCATACATCTTGTCCACGTTTTCCACGTTTCCCTCCGGATGTGGATCCATTAGATATTCTTTGATATCATATACATTCTCCTTTCCTGGGCAAGCTGTCCCATCAGGCAAACGACTCCGCGATTTACACCATGTTGTAGTACGGACAAAGACCACGTCAAGGGCATAACCATCGTTATTATTGGCATCTGTTGACAACTGCGAATGTTCAAAATAACCTCCAACTGCTTTAAAGTAATCTCTTAAGGCTTTCAGATTCTCTTTCGATTTATCAACAACTATTTTCTCTCCATCCCATACTCTATACTCGATGGCCCAAACATCAACCGTGAAGGCACCAGATTTTAGTCCCGATTTCATGGAATCTAGGATAACCATTTCTGCCCCCTCTACATCCAGTGAATAGAAATCGATATGGTGGACTCCGATATCATCCAATACCTTCTCCAAACTGTAGCAAGGCACAGTGACTTTATTTTTCTTGTCCAGCATTTTCATGTGATGTTCATCAATATTATCTTCAATACCCCCAACTCCACCTCCTTTTATGAATGAAACGGTCTTCTGGGTACTTGATAAGCAAGCACAGAGACGCCATGCATTTCGTTTTAACTTGTCGATTTGTTCACAAAGTTCGGGATTTGCTTCAATCAGAAGACCAGTCCAGCCATGCTGTCTTTCCAACCAAAGAGTATTGGACAAAAATTGACCATCGTGTGCCCCAATATCAAGAAAAAATCCCCCATCCTTACGGAGAATGTCGTATACGACTTCGTCCTGTTTGACCTGCGAATAGCGTTTATCCTTGTTTTCTGTATTAAGCTGTTTCCCGTGTGGACGTAACAGGATTTGTTCTTTTATGTTTTCCAATTTCTTTGGGATATGGAATTCCTTCACGTTATTCACAGTTCGTTTTTTCTCTTGAGTAGATTCGTTTAAATTATCAACTCGGTAATAAAACACCATTATTGCAAACCCAAGACAAGCCAAGACAAGGCATACCATGTTTGATCGCCATTGTCTTCTCATTCTGAACCTACAAAATAAGGAAACATCAAAGACTGTAATCTATTTTTATTTCACTTTCTTCTGTACTGTTAAATCTAAAGCTAAGTCCTCTATCACGTAATATAACCGTGTATCGTTGGATTCGTATAAATGTATGGTATAAACACAATTTTCATTGAACATTTAAAGATAAAATTTTTACGTGAATCCGTTTCCTTAAGTTGAATTATAGCTCGAAATCACAGCTTTGCGACATCCAGTCCTAGGATATACTGAATTGAATACTTATTACATTAGACATTTTTATTACTCCATTATTGTCAGCCACAATCATCTAATTACCGAGAAGTACCACTTAATTGTAGAAAAACTTCCCCATATTTGTGCAGCAATATTCCATTCTCACCTGTATATATGGTGTTTATATATATATATATATATATATAGAGAGAGAGAGAGAGAGAGAGAGAGAGAGAGAGAGAGAGAGAGATCAACTGATTCGATACGCAAAAGCTTGTTCTGTGTATGATCAGTTTTTAAATCAAGACAGGCTATTGACAAACAAGTTGATGTCACAATCTCGTTTAAAGTCAACATTTCGCAAATTCTACGGTCGTCATAATGATTTATTTTACGAATACAACGACTCATTAGGGCAAATGCTGCATGACGTGTTTCATACGGATTGTGAAGCCGTTCTTGGCACTGTCGCACACTGATTTTGACTACGGATTACTTTGTTTACAGGATCGAGAAAAAGGGCTCAAGACGAGTGTGACCATTCAAGAGGGGATGCTTACTCCTCCTAGGCACCTGATCCCACCTCTGGTACATGTATGTATGTCCATGGGTCCGTGTTTGTCCAACTCTCTATTTTGTATTCCTTATAGGAGTTATAAGATTGATCACTGTTCGGTTTGTTATATTCACCTTTTATTAAAGGCTATGAATTGTGATACTTTTTCAGTTGTAATTTTGTAAGTGAAAGTTCCATGTATCTACATAAAAGTTAAAACGGATACTTGATGCTTATACGGAGATCTCACCAGACTTAATATGAAGATTGATCCAGTTAATCTGCGTTAACAATTTTCATGTGAAATTTTTACCCCTCATTGTTGCCCCCCTCCCCCTCCCGGGATCAATCAAACTTCAATCTGTACAGCCCGAGGATGCTTGTATATCAATATGGCCAATCAGGGTCTGATTGCTCTTCATAAAAACATTTGTTTAAAGTTTTACTTTGTTCCCTTATTGTGGCCCACACCCAACCCCCGCAACCATGATTTGAACAAACTTGAATCTACACTACCCGAGGATGCTTCCATATTAATATGACTAACCATGACCCTGCTGTTCTTGACAAGAACTCTTTTTTTATAGTATATTCCACTGTAAAACATCAAAAGTCTGTTTTAAAAATCCACACTACCCTTGGAACGATTTGGACAAATTTTGAATCTTTACTCTGTCATAATTCTTTTGGTTCTTGAAAAGAAGATTTCTAAATGACCCCACCCCATGTTGGCTCCCTTCTTGATCATCTCGCCACGGGCGGATGGAGTGATCCTTCATTTGAACATACTTGAATCCCCTTTACCCGGGGGGATATTCGGTGCCAAATTTGAATGAAAATGGTGTCGTGTTTCTGGAGAAGAAGATAAGATAGTTAAAAGCTTACGACATCAGGTTTCTTGATAACTAATGGCTAATCAGCTTGCAAATACATGACAGCAATGGATTTTTTACTTTATAGCCCACAGCTGGTTGATGATATCTTGCTGAATTTTATGAGCAGCATTTTAAGGCGGATGAACACCCTTTGTAGTTAATGCAATAATCTAATATATATATTCAATTTCATACAAGATCAAGTTAATGCTATGGGAAAAGTTTGAAACATCAATGAGTAATAAGCTGCTGCATGCTACACAACAATATGTCGTCAAATTCTATCTACACATCTAAAAATCAAATAACAGCCGGATCGGTTTTATTTGCAATGAAATATTTATTTGAAATTTTAAAAAAAAGTTAATACATATTCAGCATTGAGTAAGGATTTTAAGATTATTCAATAGATGTATGGTGTTGAAGAAATATTGGAGATGTTGAACATTAAATGGTAGAGATTACACAGCTTTAATTGTAAAAAATATTGACATGTACATCTGCGGTGTTTCTTATGAAATGATAAGTGTATTCATTATAATCTACAGACCAGTGATTCGTCCTATCAAAGAAGAACGGTTACCTAACACAAAGGGTGATCATTAGAGAGAAGATCAATTGTACAAATGGATAATAATTCAAACATGTAAATTCACATTTAAATGCAATACATGTATGTAAGCAAAGAATTATATCAAAAAGCATTATATGAAGACAAAATTCAAAATAACACTTGAAATACAGTTTAAAACTCAACTCATACATGTGCATATATATACATGTATGTATGTATAATATGGATTCGAAAGAGAATTAAACATCTTAGAATTTTGAATACAAAAAAAATTCATCACCAGGAGGTTTTTTACACAGGTGACCGGGCTTTTAATAGTTTGGTGGATTCTTTTTTATTTCATTCAAGTTTCAGGTCTATTTGCTATATGGGGGTGTTTTTATGTATGGCAATTTGCATTGAAGAGACTGAACTGATTTATAAAATGTTGTTCAAAGTCAGTGCAATGGTATGCAAAAAAGCAAACATAAAGATTCTTGTTGAATTTCAATGGATTGCAAAAACTGTATGTGCTTCAGAAATGATATGTGCCAAAATCATGCACGTAGCGTCGTTTTGCACAGGGGCAGCTGCCGGAGAAGTTGATTTCACAATGGTCTAAAATGCTTACAAGCAAAAATTGAATGATTGAATAGAATAGATTAATGAATAAATAAGATAAAGAAACAAAACATCTATAATAAATTTTATTTTGTCCGATCCTCAAAATCCTAAATCGGTTGGGGTGGGAGTGGGGGTGGGGGGGGGGGGGGGTGGAAGACCAAAATAAATTATATTATATAAAAATTCCCCAAACTTCGAACTCCTACATCGTGTATATGTGTGTGGAGAAGGGGGGGTGGGGTTCTAATGTGTAATGATATGAAATTCATAACAATTTGTATGTTATTACAAAGAATAAGATTATTTTACACATTGGAACACGTCACCCTTTCAGTGGTTTGACATCAACCTCTGTTTAACGGCTAAGCCGTTGCTCATGCCTTTTAACGTTTAGAAAACCTCGCCCACACCAAATACATGGACTTGAAAATCGATTCTGTGTCCAGAACGCAAATCAATGCATATTTTTCTCATACTGTCACCACAACACTCTTAATACAAATACATGTATTCATAAAGTTCTACTCCTATCACAACCTTGTACGCTAAGTCAAGTTGTAATTCATTTGTTAATAAAATTGCATGATTTTCCTAATCATATTCTTTTCCCAAGAAAGGACCCTGGCGGTAAATATAGAATGTCCAAACGTTTGATTTCTTAAAAACCATTCGCTATGGTAGAAATATCCTTTAAGACAATGGAACTCAACCCCCAGACATATTATGTGTTTTAAACTTGTAATGACCAGAAAAGTATATTGTAATTAGGGGAACATGCATTCGATAAAATTAATATGAAGACTGCTTGATAACGTCGAACTGAATGAAGTACACAGATAAAATGTCTGAAGTATGTAAGAAATGTGACGCTGGTGTCGAAGGAAATGCAGATGAAGGTTACCACTTCATTTCATCTATTCAAAACTTAAAAGGTGTTGCTTAATAAAACTATGATTTCTAAGGCATGCATGAATTGCATCAAAATAAGCGCAGCTCGACTTGAACCCAAGCGAGTCAGCTTTACACGGTTATCCCAACAAGTGTGTTTATGATACCGACAAGTTTGTCCTGTGACAGGTGCTCCCTGTACCTGTAAGTGATATAACATTACCAGGTGATGATATTTCTAGTCTGCTGCTTTCACGCCCCCTGTGGGCCTGTCATTGACATGAAAATAGCTTAAATTTTAGGCATGTGTAAAAGAAGTTTGTTTTCTTGAATTTGTCAAGTAAAAGAAAATCCGAGCACAAATAACCCCCATAAATGAACGAGATTCTGTCCAGGGTGTTGTGGGCACCTGAGTTTTAGTTCCCACACGAGGTCTTAATAACACTTGACACGTGACCATAAACCACTAAATTTATCACCAAGAATAAACCCGCACTGTGTATGCATTTATGATATGTAATAGGTCCGGTCGGGAACGAGCCCCAAATCGTTTATTACAGTTTTCAAACTTCCATTTCTGTATCGTGAGAGGTGGCATATTAAAGTCTACTATCTGGTACATACATGTACTATGTATATAAGTGTGTTTGCTGACAATTTAGATGAGAGTTCAGGGCATTGGCAAGTCAACTGATTTCACAACAGAATTTCATGTAGAACCTTGTACTAAATTCACAACAAAATTTCATATAGAACCATATCATGACAGAATTTCATAAAAAAAAAAAAAACCACAACAACACAAGTACCAAATTCACGGTAGAATTCCATAGAGAACCTTGCCCTGAATTCATGACAGCATTTGATAGAGAATCCTGTAATACCCCCCCCCCCCCACCCACCCACCCCCGGTTTTATGCAACACTTCAACATGGCGCTTTTTGTTCAGTCTTTTTTTTTCCACAAAGTACATGTACGGAATCGCCTACAACTTCTCAATACCTTCGATTAAAGTTAACTGCTACTACACGAAATGAGCTGGATAACTGTGTCATCTTTAAAATTATTTACAGATTTAGACTACATAGACGTTGTGGAAATTTAATACTCACTAAACAAGCGATCTTATTCATGTGTTAATTCCTGCTATTTATTCTAACGTCTTTGTCATCTAAAACCAAACATTGAAATGATCAAGAAATTTAAATTGCTGAATGAAAAGCTCCAACTGAAAGAATACATGTGTAAAAACCCTGTGTAAGGCTGTGTTGTCATGTTAAAGCAAATTACTAAGACCTTAAAATATCTCCACGTCAACACATTGTCTGCTCCGTTGAAGCATTCAATGGTTTCAACATTTCAGAAAAACTGGGTTTTTTTTTTTTTAATTCTTTGTTTATTTTTCTTAAGCTGCATTCTTTCTTTATAACTACATTGCTAATTGTCAGAGAGCAGATTATAATTAGATGTATTACGCGTGTACTTGTGTCTTTTTAACGCTGGCTCAATCAATTAATTAATTGCGTCATGTTCTGTAATTTTTCATAAGAATTTGGGATTAAATGTAGCTTCGCGTGTTTTTGTAGGCCTTGCTCCGGGAATCTTGATGTAAATTAACTTGAATAAACATCACCTAAGGATACTTAATTATGCAATTGACACATTGTATGTATCTTTGATTCGTAATAGATTTTCAATGAAATTAACAACCCCTACCTAGGCCCCAAGCTTTTTCCAGTAGTCATGGTTTTAACAACGTTGAACCCTAGTTGTATAACGAGTTGGTGTTTTTTATACATTTACAAGGTTTTAAATTTCTGGTTCAGTGGTTCTTATAAATAACACACCCTTCAACATTATTTTCAATTTCATTTTTCTTGAAAGGAGGCGTGGCCTTCATCGAATATATAAATAATATACCAAGCTCCGGCGGCGACAATCCCGTGAACCGTAAACGTAGCGCACTATCGTCATCATCATGATTTTAATGAAATTACATCAACATGAAAAAAAAACAAAAAAAAAAAAAAAAAAAAAAAAAAAAAACACCCCAGCTTATCAAAGAAAAGAGAGTAGGAAGGTCATGAGATTGTTGAATTGTATAGATTATGAATTAAAACATCACTTTAATGTTATATATTTATATTATGTTGAAATTTATGACGATGAGTTGCCGTTAATTTAATACCAAATGATCTAGAGGATAATACACATAATAACTTAGAAGTTAGAATTGTTACATGACTATTGAATTAAACAGTTGTTACATGAATATTGAATTAAACAATTCTTCCATGAATATTGAATTAAACAATTGTTACATGAATAATTGAATATCGAACGTTCAATGGTAGGCCATTGCATATTCTAATAGTAGAAAAAAAAAGGGGGGGGGGGGGAACGATCCTTATGTATTTTAGAAATTTTAAAACATTTTGTAGCCAATGTTTAGATTTGAGTGAATAGTAATAAGAAAAATGAAAAAAAAAAAAAACTTATACTGTTATAGCAAAACTTTTAATTTCAAGAAATATCTTAAATTGTTATACCGTACATATATCAAGTTCTTGACGAACCCTGAATGATTTCGCATTATGTCATCAAATGGCATTCATAGCTCCATGTCATTCTCTCTCTCTCTCTCTCTCTCTCTCTCTCTCTCTCTCTCTCTCTCTCTCTCTCTCTCATATTTTGAAATTGAATTTATACGCATAAAGATGTAAATTGTTTTCCACGTATGTAGGCTCCGTGTTAATATTCATAAGCCTACAAATATATGTACGTGTAACATCAAATGATGCACATCAATTCATTGAATTTCTACATCGCAATCTGTGCTTTTAATTACCGCTAAAGGGACAATGCAAAGTAATGAAATAAACAACAGTTTTTAAATCGAATATTTTTCACAGTAAAGTTAATTTAAACAATATCTTATAGTGTATAAAACATAATTGGACTGGACATATAAGCCCCCCCCCCCCCCCCCCCCCCCCCCCCTACATTTTGTAACAAGGTACATAGTCAAGGTCATACAGACAGAGAAATGTTTGATTACATGTTTGTATAATTACAGATGAATAATAACAATGATACATTAAGATAATATTGGATTTATATATACCAGCAAAGAGTAAATTAAAAATTGTATACAATACATATATGTGCCAATTTCCTAATGATATGTTTTCAAATTCTATAATAGTTTACAACCTCAATGTATGCTTGTAAGTTACATTATATTTCGAATACACTTTTTATTTTTCAAATCTATTCCAATAGCAATATTATTCTTGTTGATTTCAAATGCATTGCATTCAGTACTAAATACCCTGTTTACAGAAATTGAGCCTTTACACTTCCTATTCATCAACATTTCCTTTGTCAACACCATAAACGATAATTTTTAAATAAAACTATATACGGGTTTAAGCAGTATTTGTACAATGGACACCTCACCTAAAAATTTCCCCAAAGAAGAAGTATATTGTTGCCTCATGAATAAAGACTGCGGACATGATCTTTCGCTTTATACCCATTGAGTCAGTAGAATTCTAGACCTGATTAAATGACGTGCCGTAGAAGACTCCTAGATTTACCATAACAATTTCCTGTTTCACATATTATTATCGGGCAGAAATACCTAAATGATGCTAGTTAATGTGATAAGTAATACATATTTTTTTAGAACGAATAATTAACAAAGCCTCTAACTATGTCATGACTGTCAAACTGATCACTTGAAACATTCTATAATTAAGAGGTAGGGTATAGAGCTGTTATAGTCGACCTCGGCCATTTCTGATGATGCATGACAGTCTTTTAATAGCAATTACAGGTAGATATATCAGATCTGCGTTTTTATGTTTTATAATTATTTTCCTTCAAATAAATAAATGCACACATTCGACAGATAATATATTAATACATGTGTTAATTTTTCTTCAAAACATGAAGCCTCATTATGACCGTGTACATGAATTAGATGAACGTGATTTCAGTTTCATCTACAATTCATACAAATAAAAATAAGAACGCTGAAACCGTAAATCGGCGTCCGTGAAATTCAGAAACATACAAACAGCTGATAAATAAAACATACTAACCAGAACATGGCAATCCTTGCACCACGAGAAGAAATCGTATCGATCCGGTTAAATTCATATATTGTTACTAGCTAAACTGGTCACGGATGACTGAATCATTATAATATTTTACGCTGATTGACCGCCTGGGTATAGTCCGTTTCAGTATTAAGGGAAATTGGACCATTTAATGACACTACAAGGCAGAAACTACCTACCTAAACCACACAGTTAAATATATAGCATCCAAACCTGAAATAATCCGTAACCATGGTAATTGTCTGCAATTCCATGGTTGAGGGTACCTGATGGCTAGGTGACCAGACGCATGTCATTTGAAGCATTGTGTAGCATTTCACAATCGTTTGGTGTGAAATACCTTTCCAGTCTTATGAGGTACTTTGACCAGAGAATAGAACTAAGAAAAATATTACGTAAATCCACGGAAATGCAGACTCCAAAGAGAATACTTAGTGCGCATGACTGTTACTTAAATACATACAATAATATATTTTAATGCACTTTAATGTACTTACCCTAGACAGGTAATGTACATGAATGTACCCCCCCCCTCTCTCTCTCTTTCTCCTCCCCCCCCTCCCCCCCTCTCTCTCTATAAAGGGGGGGGGGGGTCTTTTTCACTTATTGAAAAACAGCAGAAAATTTATGAAAAGACAACAATTCGTACAACAGTACTTCTTACAACAGTTAGGTAAACGAGTTATGTGTTTAGAGTGATAGACTGGTCTGCCCTTTCATATTACTGATTCTTAAGGTGGCTCACTACACCTAGAAATAGTCTCTAAAATAAGTACGAATTGATTTAATCATAAGATATGATGATATACATAATAAGTACGTATATATATGTCAAAAAGGCAGAAAATATGCAAAGGATACCAACATGATTTTCAACAATTTATTTCAACACATGACATATATATATGCACAAAAGATTGGCGGATTTGAACTCGATATCTGCGGTTCACAAGCAATGCTTTAACCAGTGAGCTACGATGATAGACAAACCATTCGATCGATACAAATCATTTCACAAAACATTAAAGACATTCATTCACGTAAATGTTGAACATTATGGGAAATTTATATTTTTTATATTGCACATAATGAAGACCAGTACGATAACACCCTCCCCCTTATCATTATGCATAACTTGTCTGGTGTTAATAGAATAGTAGGTAGAAAAATGTTTTTAAAAACATGTTTACATCATCTTTGGTGAGCACTATATGAGAAAAAGGTGAAGATAACAAACAGTGATCAATCTCATAAAGTTCTATAAAGAATGCAAATAGTAAGAAAGTAAGATGTGGGCAAACACGGTGCCCTGGATGTACCAAAGGTGGATAAGGTACTGACATATAGGAGGGGTAAGCATCCCCTGTCAACCGGTCGCACTCGCCGTCGGACCTATAAAAGTTTGTCCGTACATTAGCTGCAGAATTGGAGGTCTCTGCGAAAAAAGTGAATACACTATAGAGATCTAAACAAACTATTCCTTAATATATATATATATATATATATGTGTGTGTGTGTGTGTGTGTGTGTGTGTGTGTGTGTGTGTGTGTGTGTGTGTGTGTGTGTGGGAAGTTGACGATGGAGAAGCTGAAATCATCCCGTTTGTCATACAGTGCTTCCCAACCTTCACCACTGGGACCCCCAGCCAAATTTAAATGTGATGTTTCTACTTTTCAACAGGTATTAAGACTTTTGATTGATTGATTGAATATTGTTTAACGTCCCTCTCGAAAATATTTCACTTATATGGAGACGTCACCACTGCCGGTATATACTTTTGTAATCATCAAATAATTTAGAACGAAAAACAGTAAATATTTGTCTTGCTGTTAATGTAAACATTGGAAAGAATTTGCAAGAAAGTCATCCATTTTAAAGGGAGAGACCCGACTTTAAATTTAAATTCCCGTTTATTTTTATTTCATTTCAAGTCATACATGTACCAGGTCCCTAGAACTGTTGATTATTTATGCTAATCAAAAAGAAAACACGAAGGGGAAAAATGAATCGTGGTCAGAAAAGAGAAAAATGTATTCATCATTATCATTTAATTATTTTTCAAATTTTTTTTTTTCATCTGATTTTCTCTTTAAGAATATTCATGTTCATATTTAATCAATACTTCTTGAAACGATGAAAAGCATGGGTTAAAATCCGAGTAGCTACATGGAGCTATGGTTGCTGTAGTTACCTCCCCCTGAACTGAGAAGGCTTGGGAGTGATAGTGTGTGAAAACACTATGAAATTCAGACTGTGATTGGCAAAATGTAAATCTATAGAACTTTAACCAAATCCCGGTATGGTCCATTGCATTTTCTACTTTCACTGAAACAATTTTCTTTCAGGTGGTTTTTTTTTTTACTACACATACTGCGTGCATCTCTCTCTCTCTCTCTCTCTCTCTCTCTCTCTCTCTCTCTCTCTCTCTCTCTATATATATATATATATAATAATAATAATATATATTACAAACACCTCATGCAAAACGTGTAACAACACTTCACGGTTCTAATGCCGGAACAAGATGTTATCAAGGACACTAATAACAAGAGAGCGGAAGGTCAACAGGACAAATGAAATAGCAGGTGCCTGTCCTGGAGCTTCCACGTGAATCCTGAATACTGAACTCATGACATTTTAACAGCGGAAATTCACCCTCACATTTAGACGGTTAACAACTCAGGCTTTTCCCTTGAATTAACTCTCCATAATGGCTGATGCTGCAGATTTGTAGCTCTCTGGGAAAATATCGGGACAGACTACAAAGATTCAGATCCACCCCTTATAAAAACCTTCCATCATGTCGATTGACGACGCAGAAAAAAATGTGGTTGAGGCCCTATATCCATGTATCCTTGCATCCCCATCCAAAAATCGAAATTAAAAAAAACAAAAAACCAACATATTCTCCCCACTATACTTCGGTCCAAACATACATTCAGATATTCATTAATACAGCCTCTAATCAGACTAAATACATATTTACATGTATTCTAATATTCTAAAATTTTAATTTGCATTAAAGAGTAAGAGGGTCGCACTTGAGATTTGGAGTAATTTAGTATAATTAGTATACAGAGGTCGTAAGTTATTTCTGTGGGTCGAACACTGTACACGGATATGACGTCATCAGTCTAGTTGGAATAAGACCCGAAGGTCCTTCACTCAAAGGACAATCCATAATATTACAGAAATTCGCGGAATTGTTTGCTTATTCTGGGTCGCCCGCCTGCTTCACTTTTTCAAAATATTCTTGATTGAAACAGACCTACTGAAAAGTGTCCTTTCAGGCCATTAGTCAATTCTAAATAAAGATTGCACGTCAAACAGGAGATTGCTTATCTATTATTAGAATAATTACATGTATTTTGGGAGTCCAGAAAAATATAAGCCTGGACTAGAGCATTGGTAATCTTTAGCGATATTTAGCGAATTACAAGACCGAACTACGTCATTATAACCTACCTTTTCGTGCAGATCCTCTGGCGACAAAATGTCTCATTCAAAAACCGCATGGAAATAAAGGTCCCCACTCAATCATTTGATGAGACGTCACACGAGATATAAATTCCACGTCACGAATAAGAATGCGTCACAAGGAACAATCTTCGTACTCGAAAGGCCTCGGGTACTAAATTAGTGTCAAATGTCGCTCCGAAAAGCCATAATCTCATCTTATTTCAGGGCCGTAAATTAACCTTCAATTTGGAGGAGGCAGGAAATTAGGCGGGGGTCTGGGGGCCGCCCAGGCCCCCAGACGCTGAGCACATTTTGTGCACACTGAACACGTTTCGTGCAAAATCCTTGATTCTAGGGCCTTCTAAGATGTTACTTGACTAACTCATTCTAAAAGAAAGATTTGGAATGCTTTTTAAGGGAGGTATCATGTTCTTAGTTATTGGGAACAACATAAATTCTA